>NC_141323.1:8035098-8037598 GCF_037954235.1 Aulostomus chinensis | reverse complement strand
GGGTTAGGGTTAGGGTTAGGGTTAGGGTTAGGGTTAGGGTTAGGGTTAGGGTTAGGGTTAGGGTTAGGGTTAGGGTTAGGGTTAGGGTTAGGGTTAGGGTTAGGGTTAGGGTTAGGGTTAGGGTTAGGGTTAGGGTTAGGGTTAGGGTTAGGGTTAGGGTTAGGGTTAGGGTTAGGGTTAGGGTTAGGGTTAGGGTTAGGGTTAGGGTTAGGGTTAGGGTTAGGGTTAGGGTTAGGGTTAGGGTTAGGGTTAGGGTTAGGGTTAGGGTTAGGGTTAGGGTTAGGGTTAGGGTTAGGGTTAGGGTTAGGGTTAGGGTTAGGGTTAGGGTTAGGGTTAGGGTTAGGGTTAGGGTTAGGGTTAGGGTTAGGGTTAGGGTTAGGGTTAGGGTTAGGGTTAGGGTTAGGGTTAGGGTTAGGGTTAGGGTTAGGGTTAGGGTTAGGGTTAGGGTTAGGGTTAGGGTTAGGGTTAGGGTTAGGGTTAGGGTTAGGGTTAGGGTTAGGGTTAGGGTTAGGGTTAGGGTTAGGGTTAGGGTTAGGGTTAGGGTTAGGGTTAGGGTTAGGGTTAGGGTTAGGGTTAGGGTTAGGGTTAGGGTTAGGGTTAGGGTTAGGGTTAGGGTTAGGGTTAGGGTTAGGGTTAGGGTTAGGGTTAGGGTTAGGGTTAGGGTTAGGGTTAGGGTTAGGGTTAGGGTTAGGGTTAGGGTTAGGGTTAGGGTTAGGGTTAGGGTTAGGGTTAGGGTTAGGGTTAGGGTTAGGGTTAGGGTTAGGGTTAGGGTTAGGGTTAGGGTTAGGGTTAGGGTTAGGGTTAGGGTTAGGGTTAGGGTTAGGGTTAGGGTTAGGGTTAGGGTTAGGGTTAGGGTTAGGGTTAGGGTTAGGGTTAGGGTTAGGGTTAGGGTTAGGGTTAGGGTTAGGGTTAGGGTTAGGGTTAGGGTTAGGGTTAGGGTTAGGGTTAGGGTTAGGGTTAGGGTTAGGGTTAGGGTTAGGGTTAGGGTTAGGGTTAGGGTTAGGGTTAGGGTTAGGGTTAGGGTTAGGGTTAGGGTTAGGGTTAGGGTTAGGGTTAGGGTTAGGGTTAGGGTTAGGGTTAGGGTTAGGGTTAGGGTTAGGGTTAGGGTTAGGGTTAGGGTTAGGGTTAGGGTTAGGGTTAGGGTTAGGGTTAGGGTTAGGGTTAGGGTTAGGGTTAGGGTTAGGGTTAGGGTTAGGGTTAGGGTTAGGGTTAGGGTTAGGGTTAGGGTTAGGGTTAGGGTTAGGGTTAGGGTTAGGGTTAGGGTTAGGGTTAGGGTTAGGGTTAGGGTTAGGGTTAGGGTTAGGGTTAGGGTTAGGGTTAGGGTTAGGGTTAGGGTTAGGGTTAGGGTTAGGGTTAGGGTTAGGGTTAGGGTTAGGGTTAGGGTTAGGGTTAGGGTTAGGGTTAGGGTTAGGGTTAGGGTTAGGGTTAGGGTTAGGGTTAGGGTTAGGGTTAGGGTTAGGGTTAGGGTTAGGGTTAGGGTTAGGGTTAGGGTTAGGGTTAGGGTTAGGGTTAGGGTTAGGGTTAGGGTTAGGGTTAGGGTTAGGGTTAGGGTTAGGGTTAGGGTTAGGGTTAGGGTTAGGGTTAGGGTTAGGGTTAGGGTTAGGGTTAGGGTTAGGGTTAGGGTTAGGGTTAGGGTTAGGGTTAGGGTTAGGGTTAGGGTTAGGGTTAGGGTTAGGGTTAGGGTTAGGGTTAGGGTTAGGGTTAGGGTTAGGGTTAGGGTTAGGGTTAGGGTTAGGGTTAGGGTTAGGGTTAGGGTTAGGGTTAGGGTTAGGGTTAGGGTTAGGGTTAGGGTTAGGGTTAGGGTTAGGGTTAGGGTTAGGGTTAGGGTTAGGGTTAGGGTTAGGGTTAGGGTTAGGGTTAGGGTTAGGGTTAGGGTTAGGGTTAGGGTTAGGGTTAGGGTTAGGGTTAGGGTTAGGGTTAGGGTTAGGGTTAGGGTTAGGGTTAGGGTTAGGGTTAGGGTTAGGGTTAGGGTTAGGGTTAGGGTTAGGGTTAGGGTTAGGGTTAGGGTTAGGGTTAGGGTTAGGGTTAGGGTTAGGGTTAGGGTTAGGGTTAGGGTTAGGGTTAGGGTTAGGGTTAGGGTTAGGGTTAGGGTTAGGGTTAGGGTTAGGGTTAGGGTTAGGGTTAGGGTTAGGGTTAGGGTTAGGGTTAGGGTTAGGGTTAGGGTTAGGGTTAGGGTTAGGGTTAGGGTTAGGGTTAGGGTTAGGGTTAGGGTTAGGGTTAGGGTTAGGGTTAGGGTTAGGGTTAGGGTTAGGGTTAGGGTTAGGGTTAGGGTTAGGGTTAGGGTTAGGGTTAGGGTTAGGGTTAGGGTTAGGGTTAGGGTTAGGGTTAGGGTTAGGGTTAGGGTTAGGGTTAGGGTTAGGGTTAGGGTTAGGGTTAGGGTTAGGTAGGTTAGGGTTAGGGTTAGGGTTAGGGTTAGGGTTAGGGTTAGGGTTAGGGTTAGGGTTAGGGTTAGGGTTAGGGTTAGGGTTAGGGTTAGGGTTAGGGTTAGGGTTAGGGTTAG
>NC_141323.1:8020000-8025000 GCF_037954235.1 Aulostomus chinensis | reverse complement strand
CGTGCACTAATCTGCCTCCCACTAGTTGGGGGGCAGACTTTAACTTCTAAACCTAATCCGCCAGCGCCTCCTGGGGGCATTAATTTTTAAGCACAAATTTTAGAAGCCCTAATGGCTCATACAACCCACCCATCCCAACATCCTAACCCTAACCAATTGTGATCTGGCCCTAACCCTAACCGATGGTGATCTGGCCCTAACCCTAACCGATGGTGATCTGGCCCTAACCCTAACCGATGGTAATCTGGCCCTAACCCTAACCGATGGTGGTCTACTCCTAACCCTAACCGATGGTAGTCTAGCCCTAACCCTAACCGATGGTGATCTGGCCCTAACCCTAACTGATGGTGATTTAATCCTAACCCTAATTGTGGTAATTTGGCCCTAACCCTAACCCTAATTGTGGTGATTTGGCCCTAACCCTAACCCTAATTGTGGTAATTTGGCCCTAACCCTAATTTGATTTATTTTAACACTAGAATGTGAGAAACCCTACTCCAATCAATCCTATCCTTAGCTTAAACCCCAACCTAATAATCTATCCTTCAAGTCCTAAATATCCCTAACCCTAACCTTAACCCTATACCAAGCTGATGCCCGCTGTCCCTCAACCCAAATTATTTCCACTAACCCTACCCTGAAATCTAAGAACCTAAGTGTTAATAGCCCAAGAGGAGGCATATAAAAGGGGAAAAGAACCTAAAGTCCGCAAAACCCAGAATAAAAGGGGAAAAGAAACTAAAGTCCAAATGAAAATAACAAAGTCCGCAAAACCCAGAATAAGAAACAGAGGGGGAATAGTATAAAAGGGAGGCTTAGTTAAGGAAAGTAAGGAGGCGTGATAGGCAGTGCTGAAAGGCCAAACGTGGCAAAGGGGAGGAAAAGAGAAGAGGAAAGTCAAGGGAGAGGAGTGAAGATAGAATGAGTGGAAGAGAAGGGAATGGAAGGAAGGAAGAGAATGGCAAAAAGGGAAGAATAAAAATAAAAATATTGTTTAATAAATCTAAATTAGGAAATGTAAAGTAAAAGAACTTAAATGATAACGACAAAGAACTACTTAACTAAAACCAAATGTGGAAAAAATGAACAAATACAAGAATCAAAATAATATAAAGAAAGTCAAAGAACTATAAGATAAGCAAGACGGAAGACGAAAAAGGGAAAAGGAAAGAGGATAAGAAGGGGAGCCCAGGGATCAGAAAGTGAAGATGCCAAGAAGGCGCCACTTTCCACGATACAGGCACGCCTGAAGAAGGCCTACTCGGCCGAAACGTCGCGGCTATGCCTGTTGCTAATTAAAACCTAATAAGGTTAATTTTTGGAAACTCCACTGCCTTCGGGTGGTGGACCCAGCCCCCAGGAAGGACCGTGCACTAATCTGCCTCCCACTAGTTGGGGGGCAGACTTTAACTTCTAAACCTAATCCGCCAGCGCCTCCTGGGGGCATTAATTTTTAAGCACAAATTTTAGAAGCCCTAATGGCTCATACAACCCACCCATCCCAACATCCTAACCCTAACCAATTGTGATCTGGCCCTAACCCTAACCGATGGTGATCTGGCCCTAACCCTAACCGATGGTGATCTGGCCCTAACCCTAACCGATGGTAATCTGGCCCTAACCCTAACCGATGGTGGTCTACTCCTAACCCTAACCGATGGTAGTCTAGCCCTAACCCTAACCGATGGTGATCTGGCCCTAACCCTAACTGATGGTGATTTAATCCTAACCCTAATTGTGGTAATTTGGCCCTAACCCTAACCCTAATTGTGGTGATTTGGCCCTAACCCTAACCCTAATTGTGGTAATTTGGCCCTAACCCTAATTTGATTTATTTTAACACTAGAATGTGAGAAACCCTACTCCAATCAATCCTATCCTTAGCTTAAACCCCAACCTAATAATCTATCCTTCAAGTCCTAAATATCCCTAACCCTAACCTTAACCCTATACCAAGCTGATGCCCGCTGTCCCTCAACCCAAATTATTTCCACTAACCCTACCCTGAAATCTAAGAACCTAAGTGTTAATAGCCCAAGAGGAGGCATATAAAAGGGGAAAAGAACCTAAAGTCCGCAAAACCCAGAATAAAAGGGGAAAAGAAACTAAAGTCCAAATGAAAATAACAAAGTCCGCAAAACCCAGAATAAGAAACAGAGGGGGAATAGTATAAAAGGGAGGCTTAGTTAAGGAAAGTAAGGAGGCGTGATAGGCAGTGCTGAAAGGCCAAACGTGGCAAAGGGGAGGAAAAGAGAAGAGGAAAGTCAAGGGAGAGGAGTGAAGATAGAATGAGTGGAAGAGAAGGGAATGGAAGGAAGGAAGAGAATGGCAAAAAGGGAAGAATAAAAATAAAAATATTGTTTAATAAATCTAAATTAGGAAATGTAAAGTAAAAGAACTTAAATGATAACGACAAAGAACTACTTAACTAAAACCAAATGTGGAAAAAATGAACAAATACAAGAATCAAAATAATATAAAGAAAGTCAAAGAACTATAAGATAAGCAAGACGGAAGACGAAAAAGGGAAAAGGAAAGAGGATAAGAAGGGGAGCCCAGGGATCAGAAAGTGAAGATGCCAAGAAGGCGCCACTTTCCACGATACAGGCACGCCTGAAGAAGGCCTACTCGGCCGAAACGTCGCGGCTATGCCTGTTGCTAATTAAAACCTAATAAGGTTAATTTTTGGAAACTCCACTGCCTTCGGGTGGTGGACCCAGCCCCCAGGAAGGACCGTGCACTAATCTGCCTCCCACTAGTTGGGGGGCAGACTTTAACTTCTAAACCTAATCCGCCAGCGCCTCCTGGGGGCATTAATTTTTAAGCACAAATTTTAGAAGCCCTAATGGCTCATACAACCCACCCATCCCAACATCCTAACCCTAACCAATTGTGATCTGGCCCTAACCCTAACCGATGGTGATCTGGCCCTAACCCTAACCGATGGTGATCTGGCCCTAACCCTAACCGATGGTAATCTGGCCCTAACCCTAACCGATGGTGGTCTACTCCTAACCCTAACCGATGGTAGTCTAGCCCTAACCCTAACCGATGGTGATCTGGCCCTAACCCTAACTGATGGTGATTTAATCCTAACCCTAATTGTGGTAATTTGGCCCTAACCCTAACCCTAATTGTGGTGATTTGGCCCTAACCCTAACCCTAATTGTGGTAATTTGGCCCTAACCCTAATTTGATTTATTTTAACACTAGAATGTGAGAAACCCTACTCCAATCAATCCTATCCTTAGCTTAAACCCCAACCTAATAATCTATCCTTCAAGTCCTAAATATCCCTAACCCTAACCTTAACCCTATACCAAGCTGATGCCCGCTGTCCCTCAACCCAAATTATTTCCACTAACCCTACCCTGAAATCTAAGAACCTAAGTGTTAATAGCCCAAGAGGAGGCATATAAAAGGGGAAAAGAACCTAAAGTCCGCAAAACCCAGAATAAAAGGGGAAAAGAAACTAAAGTCCAAATGAAAATAACAAAGTCCGCAAAACCCAGAATAAGAAACAGAGGGGGAATAGTATAAAAGGGAGGCTTAGTTAAGGAAAGTAAGGAGGCGTGATAGGCAGTGCTGAAAGGCCAAACGTGGCAAAGGGGAGGAAAAGAGAAGAGGAAAGTCAAGGGAGAGGAGTGAAGATAGAATGAGTGGAAGAGAAGGGAATGGAAGGAAGGAAGAGAATGGCAAAAAGGGAAGAATAAAAATAAAAATATTGTTTAATAAATCTAAATTAGGAAATGTAAAGTAAAAGAACTTAAATGATAACGACAAAGAACTACTTAACTAAAACCAAATGTGGAAAAAATGAACAAATACAAGAATCAAAATAATATAAAGAAAGTCAAAGAACTATAAGATAAGCAAGACGGAAGACGAAAAAGGGAAAAGGAAAGAGGATAAGAAGGGGAGCCCAGGGATCAGAAAGTGAAGATGCCAAGAAGGCGCCACTTTCCACGATACAGGCACGCCTGAAGAAGGCCTACTCGGCCGAAACGTCGCGGCTATGCCTGTTGCTAATTAAAACCTAATAAGGTTAATTTTTGGAAACTCCACTGCCTTCGGGTGGTGGACCCAGCCCCCAGGAAGGACCGTGCACTAATCTGCCTCCCACTAGTTGGGGGGCAGACTTTAACTTCTAAACCTAATCCGCCAGCGCCTCCTGGGGGCATTAATTTTTAAGCACAAATTTTAGAAGCCCTAATGGCTCATACAACCCACCCATCCCAACATCCTAACCCTAACCAATTGTGATCTGGCCCTAACCCTAACCGATGGTGATCTGGCCCTAACCCTAACCGATGGTGATCTGGCCCTAACCCTAACCGATGGTAATCTGGCCCTAACCCTAACCGATGGTGGTCTACTCCTAACCCTAACCGATGGTAGTCTAGCCCTAACCCTAACCGATGGTGATCTGGCCCTAACCCTAACTGATGGTGATTTAATCCTAACCCTAATTGTGGTAATTTGGCCCTAACCCTAACCCTAATTGTGGTGATTTGGCCCTAACCCTAACCCTAATTGTGGTAATTTGGCCCTAACCCTAATTTGATTTATTTTAACACTAGAATGTGAGAAACCCTACTCCAATCAATCCTATCCTTAGCTTAAACCCCAACCTAATAATCTATCCTTCAAGTCCTAAATATCCCTAACCCTAACCTTAACCCTATACCAAGCTGATGCCCGCTGTCCCTCAACCCAAATTATTTCCACTAACCCTACCCTGAAATCTAAGAACCTAAGTGTTAATAGCCCAAGAGGAGGCATATAAAAGGGGAAAAGAACCTAAAGTCCGCAAAACCCAGAATAAAAGGGGAAAAGAAACTAAAGTCCAAATGAAAATAACAAAGTCCGCAAAACCCAGAATAAGAAACAGAGGGGGAATAGTATAAAAGGGAGGCTTAGTTAAGGAAAGTAAGGAGGCGTGATAGGCAGTGCTGAAAGGCCAAACGTGGCAAAGGGGAGGAAAAGAGAAGAGGAAAGTC
>NC_141323.1:7785000-8015000 GCF_037954235.1 Aulostomus chinensis | reverse complement strand
CATGGATGCAAGGCCATGTTGTGATAATGAGCCCTTTCTAATCATGTTTTAATAGCATTTTGAAGGGACACTAGTGCAGCAGTTGGGGCAGAGACCATGGGTTGTGATGTCACAAAACCTCTCTGACTAAACTCAAATTTTTTTTTCTTCTGATTTGGGGTCTTTCTTTGACGTGTGTGTCCTTTCACACACACAAACAATGTTGTTGCCTCTCTAAAATTAAAAAGAAAAAGGGTACTGTCGGGGATTTAGGGTCATTTAGTAAAAATGACCTCAACCCCCAAAGAGGGTTGTAGGTGCATGATCTTTACTATTTTTTTATCTGTAGTACCTTCAGGCGAAGACCCTATTATTTTATCTATCACTTAAATGAAATGTTAAAGAAATTTCATTTCTGCTTGTTAAAAAATAGAAAATCACATAATTTTGAGATTATTTAAAAAAAAAAAACAAGTGTAGCCGGAGGCAACGTTTCGAATAGTAACGCTATATTCTCCGGTACAGTAGAGGGCGACATACATGCAAACAGACAAAAATTAGTTAGACGAAGAACAGCGCATGAGCGTTGATGACGTCATTAAAGGACAAGTCGATTTACCTTGAGGTCATTCAGTCTCTTCAGACGCCGGTAGCAGCGAAGTGGAGGCGCCATCTTAAGTCACTGACAGAGTGAGTGCGATTATTCAATTAAAAGGGCAAATATTGCCTCGTCCCGCGGATCTAATAAGTGGAGTATGTCTTCGGTTCTGCGAATGTAAATGCTAATGCTCTTTCCTATGCAGGAAACTGCAGACCTTCCACCAGCTAGCGGTCACGTTAGCATAGCATCTGAGGGAGCTACGCAATTTAGCGCCTACAAGTGAAGAGTGGGATCAAATGCGACATTATTGATGGAATATTAGGCTGGCGTGGGACGCCCTGTAATTATATTCGGTAGTGAACAAGCTAGTCTGCGATGTGACGGTCACCGTCGTTAGTCTGACCTGATAAAAGTAAACTAGCGTTAGCATTTGTCCTGCTGACGGAATTGAGACAGCTTTAGCCAACTAGCACGTGACAATTGTGTTTCAGTTCAGGTGCGTGTGCATGTCGGGGGCGGATCGGTTGCCCCTTGCTCGAGCTAACTAACCTCCAGCTAACTTGTTGCAGCTCTGTGAGCAGGACGCCGCCATGTACCCAGCCACCTTGACGCAGCTGGCTCGGGCTAATCCGTTCAGCGCCCCCTTGTTCACCCTACAGAAGGTGGAAGAGCCACAGCACAGCCTCCATGGATCGAGGAGCCGCAGGCTGGCGGCAGCCGCCACCGCAGAAGGTAACTCCTCCGACGTGACCGCTGGCTGCGGCGCTAGTTGCTGCATAGCCTGACCGACTTGGTTTCACATAATTCTGTTCGGATACTGGAACAGAAGGTCAGTGGCGCTTGCGCTCGCTTTCGATACCTCTGAACAGGGTTGTGCTACTGAGCGGGGAGGCGGTTGAGGCCTGTGCCGCAGCTAAGCTGGTGGAGGACATGAAAGGGCACGGAGGAGCGGAGCTAGCCTCCATGTTGCAGCCAAACGCAGGATCATACTTGCTCGGCACCGTCTTAAACCGCAAACTAAAGGTGGATCGAAGTGTTTGAGGCTGAAATAATTTAAAGCGGTGTGGGTGTGTTTGAATCGAGAAATGTGGCTACTGACTTTGAGCTCCTTAGGCCCGTCAAGAACAATTTGTCCTACCTAGCATGAGGGCAGAAGATTGCTTTGGAAACAAAACGGTATGATGGTGATGCTGTAGTGCGCCTTGTCGATTGTTAAACTTCACTCTTAAAATGACAGCGTTTTTATATCAAGACTAACCACAACACAACACATCTTGAACACTTTAAAGTCCTTCTCACGCATGTTTTCCTGTATCCCTACTAGCAGGGATCAGCTGTTGCTGTTTTAAGGTTATTACTGTTTACAGTGAAAGGGGCTGATAGGACCTACATGACATATTGCGGATAGGTGAGCTGACTCTCTAGACTGAGAGCTGCTTGATGAACACAGTGACTCTGTTGCGTCACTCAGCGGCAGTTGGACATTCTGAACTCTTCCATATTCAATGTCCCCTTGCTAAAGTCTTCCTGTGTTTCTTCAGAGGGGGACAGTTGTGAGTTCGGCTCTCAGAAGTATTTCGTCCTGTGTGGCTTTGGTGGGATTCTGAGCTGTGGCACCACACACACAGCTGTTGTTCCCCTCGACTTGGTCAAATGCAGAATGCAGGTCTGTCTCCGTTGTTTGGTGCCAGGTTCTTAACGTCACACCCCGTCCTTTACTGTTTGTGTTTTCAAGTTGTAAAATGCACCAATTTGCATGTTAGATATTGTGACAACTCAGCCATGGAGTAGTTGTTAACATGTGTATTGATTACCATGATTCGGCTGTATCGGAGTGATCCTAACATGGCTGCATGATTCTGCCCCGGTGCTCCTGTAATTTTTCCATGTCACTGATTCCCCCCGGGACCCTCGAACTTGTGTCTGAAGGTTGGGTTCAGACCAGAAGGAAAATAAGTTCTGTCAAGAAAAACTATGACTCTTCTATGCAAGACATAACGCTGACGTCAGCCAGCTTATTGTCATTAATACTCGGCTGCTAGGTAAGACTTGAGTCATTACATTGATTCCTTCTAGTAGAATAATTTTAGTAATGAAATTGGTAAATGTGACAATAAGTTTATTCTGGTAACACCTAACTTGGATCAACTTTCTTGGTCCACACAGGCATTTTGTAAGTTGTAGCCAATTGAAGTGGAACACCGATGCTACTGGCAGGATAGATTTTTAATTCCTTCCTTGGATGCTTGAACACGAGTGGGGATGAAACACATGTATGAACTTGTGTGCTTTTGCCACTTATTGATAGGCTGAACTTGCAAAACACTGTGGGCCATTAAAGTTGCAAATGAAATCACATGTTAACAGTAATTATTGATATCTGTAACCAATGGTGGCATGTTAATGGCAGAGCCATGTTTAATGGAAGAGTCTTAGCATGGATGAAACTATTCACCACACGTGTAACTCAGAACTCTTCCATTGTGTGGCTCTGCTGTGGTGTTGATTTGTGTCCTGGGTTGCATGTGACCCTGCATGTTGCATGTTTGTTGTGTCTCCCCCTCCCTTCCACGCAGAGGATGTCAGCTGCGAGTTTGGCTCCTCAAAGTACTATGCCCTGTGTGGCTTTGGGGGTATCCTGAGCTGCGGCCTCACACACACAGCTGTGGTACCGCTCGACCTTGTCAAGTGCCGTCTGCAGGTTTGTATGGAAATTGAACCTCATGTTAGCAACGAGTAGCTGGCAGCTCATCCAAGATCCCCTCCCCCCCTCCATGTCAACATGACATCCAATCATGGTATCAGCTGAATTTTAGAGGATCATTAATGTCATGCGAAATGATAGTGATACCAGAGAACCCCCATTGGTGGTGCCGTCATTGCTGTGCTTCACTGAACGTGTGTTATCTAGATTTGGGTTGTTCCATTATGAATCAAAGTGACCAGCACGCAGTTTGATTGCTATCATGTACAGCTTCTTTATTAATAATAGTTAAGTCAAGTTAATATAATATTCTAAGTTATAACAAGGCTTTACAATCATAGCCTTTCAGTCAGTGTTGTTTCCTAAATAGATTGATTTTAAAATCCCACTCCTGTCAGTGTAAATAGGTATTTGTACAAGTAAGAAATGGAAGCAAAGCATGTTAAGTATTTGAGTTCACTGTGGCATCTGTCCCTCACCTAATCAGGTGAATCCAGACAAATACAAGAGCATTGGCAATGGCTTCTCTGTCACCGTGAGGGAAGATGGCGTCCGAGGTCTGGCTAAGGGCTGGGCTCCCACCTTCATCGGCTATTCCATGCAGGGACTGTGCAAGTTTGGGTTCTACGAAGTGTTCAAGATCCTTTACAGTGATCTGCTAGGAGAGGTGAGGTCACCCTACTAGTTTCCCAGTCAGATTGTTGTTTTTGCGTTAGAGGCTCCACAAATCACTGCATTTAATTGCAATTTGCAATTTCTGAATTGACAGAAGGAGCAATAACCGTTGAAAACTAATTCTCTGTCGAGATACCATTAAATTATGGGGTGCCTAGGTGTCCTACCTCCACATCGTCTGCAGACTTCAGACAAAATCTTTGAAGATCCCCACAACATTGGAACCATGAAGATTTTAATGAGAATGAGAAAAGTAGTTTTACAGATTAATATTTCTGCTAGCATCAAAAAATATGACCATATTTGTTGAAATGTTAAAATTAATAAATTAGCTTTTTTTTCCCAAAAAAATTATGAAGTCCTAGAAGAGGTGTCAGGTAAGTCAGTGGAAGTACCTGTTCAGCACTTAAGTGCATTGAAATGATGCAGTGGAGCCTGTTGTCAGATGTGTTGTTTCACCAACAGGAAAATACCTACCTGTGGAGGACGTCGCTTTACCTTGCTGCCTCAGCCAGTGCAGAGTTCTTTGCTGATATTGCGCTGGCTCCCATGGAGGCTGTTAAAGTTCGTATTCAGACCCAGCCAGGCTACGCTAACACCCTCAGAGAGTGTGTCCCTAAGATGTTTGCAGAGGAGGGGCTCTGGGCGTAAGTATTACCCTCCAGCAGTTACCCTGCAGGTTTGTTCCATGTCATGTCAAATGTTACCAGATTATTCAGATGCAAAGAAAGGGTGACAACACGTTCCTTAGATCCACCTCTGGAGGGTGCTGTGCTCTGAGCAGAGCTCCTCAGCAGCTTGCTGGCTGGACAGTTGGAGGTGCTTGAGTCATTGGCGTGTGAGAGAAGTCTACCTGTCTCCCAGCCCTGTGCACCACTGGCAACCCTGTCTTCTAATGACGAGGAGCTCCCAGTGCTGCTGGCTAGGGGGGCGGACACACAACTGGCTACTTTGCATTTGTTTAAATGCTCCTTTTCAACTTGCACATGAAAAAAACTGAAGTGAAAAGTTGGTTGCATGTGTACTTTGAAGCTTATTTCACTAACAAAGAGCAAAAGCTGTAATCCTTTAAATATGACAAATATAAATCCTTAATAAACTGCAGCTAAAGCACCAGGAAGAGCTGCAACAAATAACAGATTTATAACCTCAATGATCATCATGAAGGCATGAAGAGATCTGACCATTTTCACTTTGTAATGTAATTGATAAGTTGCATTGACAATGTGAAAATCATTCTGTCAACTATTGGGGTGTCGTAATACATAAATGTGCTAGCTGAAGAGACTCATTGCTCACTGGATACTTGTGCTTACACTAATTTAACACCTGCTAATCATATTTGGTCAGGGAATGCTCCACTTTTCTAGCACAGAAAATCCAGGTTTGACCTTAAAGTAATCTGGCAAACCCTCAAATTTTGCTATGTGGTACATGCCCCTGGTGGAGCTGTTCTCCCTTGCTGATACACACACAGGAGCAGACAGGCCTGTACCCTCTCTTTATTTCCACCAGACATGGCGAAATTGTGATATGGTTGCACCCTGGCAGCTGGAGCTCAGTGCTGCCATTTCAAAGACTTTTACTCTGAAATGACCTAAATGGACTGGTATGGTAAAGCAAGAGACCTCAAGATGCATTCAACTGCACCGCTTAACTCCAAAATCTATTCTAAAAGCCAGGAAGTTAGTTAAAAATATCAGTATTTATCTACTGTATATATCTATCCTGAAAGCCTAACCCTATACAGCTTAGCTAGGCTGGATGGCTGTTAAACGTATCCTCTTTGACATTGTTTCAGTTTCTACAAGGGGGTGGTCCCGCTATGGATGAGACAGATCCCGTACACCATGATGAAATTTGCCTGCTTCGAGCGGACAGTGGAGATGCTGTATAAGTATGTTGTTCCAAAGCCCCGCAGTGAGTGCAGCAAATCAGAGCAACTGGTGGTCACCTTTGTGGCAGGTTACATTGGTGAGTGGCATTGCTGGAATTAATTGAATTTCTACTTGAAGACTGTAGAGAAATGTGCTTCTGAGCTGATATGCCCATCACTGAAACTCTCAGCTCCAGCCTATTCAATGTTGACTGACCATTTCGTCTTAGCTGAGTGCATGAGGAGGACTACCGCGATCTTTTACATCCAATCCTGATATTTTCAGGGAATGGTCTAGTTGACTTAATCTGGTAGATATTGAAACTGATTCTCTAATGTTTATCCATAATTACCACACTAGTTGTGTAACAGCACAGATACGGTTTATTCTAGTCATTTTGTCAGAAGTGAAACAAACTGTTCATTCCATCTTCATCTTGGTCAGCAAGAGTATCTGGCTGAGTAAACATTGGAATTTTAACCTGGAACTAATGTTGAATTTTTGTGTGTGTGTAGCTGGAGTGTTCTGTGCCATTGTGTCCCACCCTGCTGACTCCGTGGTGTCAGTGTTGAACAAGGAAAAGGGGAGCACTGCTGTGCAGGTCCTCAAGAAGCTGGGCCCCAAAGGTGAGTGCACTCACTCAGTATGAAGCTTGTAACAACACGTTCCTTAGATCCACCTCTGGAGGGTGCTGTGCTCTGAGCAGAGCTCCTCAGCAGCTTGCTGGCTGGACAGTTGGAGGTGCTTGAGTCATTGGCGTGTGAGAGAAGTCTACCTGTCTCCCAGCCCTGTGCATCACTGGCAACCCTGTCTTCTAAAGACGAGGAGCTCCCAGTGCTGCTGGCTAGGGGGGCGGACAGCTAATGAGCATCTATGTTCCTTTGCCATCCTCCTGAATAAAACCCTCACACTGTAGAAATCATTGTTGATCAGCCACAATCAAGTACATTTATTCATAAGTGGTTTTAAGTGGGTCTGGAGCACAACAAGGTTGGACCAATGTAATGTCCAAACTTGTTTGCTGCATCCAATTCTGTATTAAGTGTATTATCACATCTACTGCCAGTACTTATACACTGCACTTCCAATCCTTCACTCATAGTACTGCTAAAATTATGTAGAGTCAGGTCATCCCCGCTGTTCAATAAGCTGATCATTTTAGTTTTCCCCACTGAATAGAGGCTGGAGGCATGAGGTTTGATCCAGACCAGCACGCTGGACGGTGCTTCCCGATCATTGCTACAGGCCCTTGTTGTCCAATGCTTCTGTCATTCGGGGGACATTGTCAGTTTGTTGCAGCATCATGGACTCTGATTGTGTCTCTCAGGTGTATGGAAGGGTCTCATTGCCCGTATCATCATGATTGGTACTCTGACCGCCCTGCAGTGGTTCATCTACGATTCTGTCAAGGTCTACTTCCGCCTGCCCCGCCCCCCTCCACCCGAGATGCCGGAGTCCTTGAAGAAGAAGCTTGGCCTCACAGAGTAGGCCCCTCCACCCCCAAAACACTCACTGAGCCCCCTCACCCACCCGTGGGAAGCAGCAGTTTTCTATATTTGTTTCCGGGGCTCCGGGCTGCTGCTCCTGGTGTATATTTAAGATGCAGAGAAACAAGCAACTGGAGAGAAGGTGGCACCGTTGCTCACTGAGAGAATCTTCCTCTACCTGTCTGGTTTGATTTGACCAACTGTCCTTAGAAAATGGAAATTCTAATAAAGAAAATGACTTGGAGAATACTTTTAAAAGCTTCATGTTGAATTCTACTGTCATTTTATCTCAAGAGAAACATGTTGGAAATGTGTAACTGTTATCAACTGACCTCGTTGAACAGAGATTTCTGCACACATCGAAGAGCATTTAGTCCACATTTCTACTTGGGGAAACCTCACGTCCCTGGGAGTATGCGGATGAAGCAAGTAGGGCCTTTTACTGTGGCCACTGCAGTTACTCTCCACAAACTCAATTGGCCAATAACTCAACACTTGTTCTATCGCTAACCCACTGCGGATCTATCGTATTAGCAGGTTTGGGTCTTTGTTCTTTGATAGTCGTCGATATTGAAAAATTTAACAGCACGTGAAATTCAGACAGTGACAGCTATGGCGATTTAAATGTGTGTAGCAGAAACTATGGCGCCTTGTTTATTTCACTTTTGTATAACAATGTTAAATAACCAAATTTAAGAAATTTGCCATCTAACTTTACATAGATCAGTTTAGTAAAAAACCTTGATCATAATGTTAAAAGGTCTAGCCAGCTCAAGTCATTTTAAAGAATTCATTTGAAAAAGGGCAAAACTTTAAAATAAAGAACTCATTAGAGATTAATTAAAAAGTCATGTCTGAGAAAGTATTTCAAAAGACTTAAAGTGGATTTAGTTTTGAATTCAAGCTGCAAGCGGCATTGTGAGGGCCTGAGCCCTGGCCTGAATCCCAGGGTGTCCTGGTCCAGGGTGGAGGCCTAGTAGTTGAGGAGTTAGAAGCCTGAGTCTGATAAGAGAGTGGAGAGCAGAGCTGAGAGCTGGCCCTTTAAGAACCCCTCCCCCACTGCTCTGTCTCTGATCTGTGCTAGAGTGAGAGCAGAGCTGAGAGCTGGCCCTTTAAGAACCCCTCCCCACTGCTCTGTCTCTGATCTGTGCTAGAGTGAGAGCAGAGCTGAGAGCTGGCCCTTTAAGAACCCCTCCCCCACTGCTCTGTCTCTGATCTGTGCTAGAGTGAGAGCTGGCCCTTTAAGAACCCCTCCCCCACTGCTCTGTCTCTGATCTGTGCTAGAGTGAGAGCAGAGCTGAGAGCTGGCCCTTTAAGAACCCCTCCCCCACTGCTCTGTCTCTGATCTGTGCTAGAGTGAGAGCAGAGCTGAGAGCTGGCCCTTTAAGAACCCCTCCCCCACTGCTCTGTCTCTGATCTGTGCTAGAGTGAGAGCAGAGCTGAGAGCTGGCCCTTTAAGAACCCCTCCCCCACTGCTCTGTCTCTGATCTGTGCTAGAGTGGAGAGCAGAGCTGAGAGCTGGCCCTTTAAGAACCCCTCCCCCACTGCTCTGTCTTTGATCTGTGCTAGAGTGAGAGCAGAGCTGAGAGCTGGCCCTTTAAGAACCCCTCCCCCACTGCTCTGTCTTTGATCTGTGCTAGAGTGAGAGCAGAGCTGAGAGCTGGCCCTTTAAGAACCCCTCCCCACTGCTCTGTCTCTGATCTGTGCTAGAGTGAGAGCAGAGCTGAGAGCTGGGCCTTTAAGAACCCCTCCCCCACTGCTCTGTCTTTGATCTGTGCTAGAGTGAGAGCAGAGCTGAGAGCTGGCCCTTTAAGAACCCCTCCCCCACTGCTCTGTCTTTGATCTGTGCTAGAGTGAGAGCAGAGCTGAGAGCTGGGCCTTTAAGAACCCCTCCCCCACTGCTCTGTCTTTGATCTGTGCTAGAGTGAGAGCAGAGCTGAGAGCTGGCCCTTTAAGAACCCCTCCCCCACTGCTCTGTCTCTGATCTGTGTCAGAGTGGAGAGAGAGGAGGATTGTGACATTTTTAGTGTGTCAAAAACAAATAGCTCTGCATTCGTTGGTCAAAAGTGGAACATAATACCATATTTTTGTAGGGATTTTTGTCAGAAATACATGGTGTGTATTTTGAAGCTGTGGGAGTTTTAGTTTACATGTGAGAAGCGAGTGTTTGAGAGTATGTACCATGAGAGCAGACATGTGCCTCATTGGTTTCCATTGTAAGGTGAAAAGTGTAAAAAGGGTCTCCCCCACTTTGAGGGCTTATAAAATCCAAACTGTTTACGCTTTATAAAAACTTTTAACAACTTTTAATCAACAGAGTTTGCAGAGTCATGTATGAAGTTTTGGAAGCAATACCATGAACGCCCCAGGAGGAGATGGCGTTTGTTCGGGGCGCAAAATTGTCCATTCATGTCCAAATTGTGGACGTCCTGTTAGAGTGAGGTCAGGGATGTCTGTGTATGATTTGTCCGTCTTGATAAGACGAATAAAGCGGTGTCGGTCCCATGTCTGTAGGACATTCCTACAGGGCGTGGCGTGTTTTTTTTGTGTATCTAGGTGGCGCTATTGAGTAGAGCGCCGCTATTTTGTTAAATTTATCGAATTTTTAGCCGCACCCGATGTGTGTACCAAATATGGTGAGTTTTTGAGCGTGTTTAGGGGGTCAAATTAACTTTTGAAGTGGCGAGTGTGTCGAGCAAACACAATAATTATGCTGGCCTCTAGAGTCTCAGGTACAATATACACTGCTCAAAACACTAAAATAACATCCTAGATCTGAATGAATAAAATTCGTAATTGTTCTTGACACAGTTGAATGTGCTGAAAAATCACAAAAATTATCAATGAAATCAAACTTATTAACCCATGGAGGTCTGGATTTGGAGTCACACTCAAAAACATAATAGGGTCTTCGCCACGGAGTACCTCCGGGCTCAGGCCCTAATTAAAGTGGAAAAACATACGACAGGCTGATCCAACTTGGCTGTAACGTCCTTAAAACAAGTCAGAATGAGGCTCAGTGGTGTGTGAGGCCTCCATGCACCTGTATGACCTCCCTACAACGCCTGCGCTGCTCCTGATGAAGTGACGGATGGTCTCCTGAGGGATCTCCTCCCAGACCTGGACTGAAGCACCCGCCAACACCTGGACAGTCTGTGGTGCAATGTGGTGTTGGTGGATGGAGTGACACGATGTCCCAGATGTGCTCAATTGGATTCAGGTCTGGGAGTCGGCGGGCCGGTCCATAGCATCAATGCCTTGGTCTTGCAGGAACTGCTGACGCACTCCAGCCAGATGAGGTCCAGCATTGTCTTGCATTAAGAGGAACCTGGGCTAACCGCACCAGCATGTGGTCTCACAGTGGGTCTGAGGATCTCATCTCGGTGCCTAACGGCAGTCAGGCTGTCTCTGGCGAGCACATGGAGTGCTGTGGGGCCCCCAAAGAAATGCCAGCCCCCACCATTACTGACCCACTGCCACACTGGTCATGCTGGAGGATGTTGCAGGCAGCAGAACGTTCTCCACGGCGTCTCCAGACTCAGTCACATGTGCTCAGCGTGAACCTGCTGTCATCTGTGAAGAGCACAGGGCGCCAGTGGCGAATTTGCCAATCTTGGTGTTCTCAGTCAAATGCCAAATGTCCTGCACGGTGTTGGGCTGTAAGCACAACCCCCACCTGTGGACGTCGGGCCCTCCCACCACCCTCATGGAGTCTGTCTCTGACCGTTTGAGCAGACACGTGCACGTTTGTGGCCTGCTGGAGGTCATTGTGGCAGTGCTCCTCCTGTTCCTCCTTGCACAAAGGCAAAGGTAACGGTTCTGCTGCTGGGTTGTCGCCCTCCTACGGCCTCCTTCCCGTCTCCTGATGTACTGGCCTGTCTCCTGGTAGCGCCTCCATGCTCTGGACGCTACGCTGACAGACACAGCAAACCTTCTGGCCACAGCCGGCATTGATGGGCCATCCTGGATGAGCTGCACTACCTGAGCCCCTTGTGTGGGTTGTAGACTCTGTCTCATGCTACCACCAGAGTGAAAGCACCGCCAGCATTCAGAAGGGACCAGAACATCAGCCAGAAAGCATAGGAACGGAGAAGTGGTCTGTGGTCACCACCTGCAGAACCACTCCTTTACTGGGGGGTCCACTGCTCCACTGGGCCACCCTACTTATTACATATCGTTCATTTTAAAAAGTTACACCATTCTCAGTGTTGTGGCTTTTTCCCCAGACTGCCCTCGCTGTCTTCCAGTTTCTACCACCAGAGAGCACCTTTTCTCCATCATTCGAGTGTAATCATGCCTGTGACACAGAGTTATCCACACATCAAGTACAATGTATCATTCGTGTTAAACATGAAATATTGATTGAGTATCTGGTGGCTCATGCAGTTTGACACGCATCCTTCACAGAGGTGGTCATATTGATTATGGAATGTTTGTCCAGTCATCAATGGTGGTGCCAACTTGCTGGTTATTTACAGGAAGTGGAACATGCTGTCACATGTCTGGTGAGGATGCAGGTCAAACAACAACAACTGGGATGTTTCAACTTCCAGGAATTGAGTCCTGATCCTTGCAACATGGTGCTGGTGGTAGGACAGGGGCTCAGGATCTTGTCATGTCATCTCTGAGCATCCAAATTGCCCAAAACCATGCACCTGTGCACATTTGTACCATATGCCCACTTGCACTACATCCCCTGGTGACATCAAGAGACAGCTTGGCCTCGCTGTCTGCCATCTGACTGGTGCAGTGTAACCTGGGATAACTCTCTGAAAAATGCCAGATGCCATCAAAGGTGAACAGTTGCTCTCTCAACTTGGTTACGGCTGAACTGTAGTTAAGTCAACCCTAACCCTACCCAACTGCCCCCTCGAACATCCAGATCTCATCCATCCCAGGTGTGTTGACTGCATTAGTGCATTAGTACCCAGAGAGAACCCACGCAAGCACAGGGAGAACATGCAGACTCACCCAGAAAGACCCCGTGCTGCAGCCGGGCGTCCACCCACAACCTTTTTGCTGGGGGGCCACAGTGAGGACCACTGCTCCACCGTGCCGCCCCTATGTGAGAATTACTTTTTACAAAAAGCTTTTTTTTGTTTGTTTTTTAAAAAGAGTTTTCAAAAAGGATATATTTCTTAGGAAAATGGTAATTTAAAAAATTCATTACGCAAACTAGTTTGGAGGTCTTGAAAGATAAACGATTTAAAAAATACTGGCAAGGAAACAGTTGGTAACCATGGAGATGATTCCTGTGAGTTTAACGTTCGTCCACAGACACTGCAGCTTGTGCTCATTTAGAAGGGTTTTATTTATGGTTTTTGATCAATAATTGTTTTGTCATCCTGTTTTTTTATATTGTCATATTGTTTATAAGCACATAAAAAGCAGATTTTGATGATTGCTATAAGATTAAATCATTATTATAAATATGGGATTTCACAGAGGCTTTCTCTTTTTTAAATAATAAGGTGAATCCTGAGTTTATCAGTCTTCCCAGTGTCCCTGAGTGCTTTAACTGTTGTTCCAAATGAAGAGAAACCAGCTCTGCCTGATATAATTATTGATTTTAGCATAATTCGTTGCCATGTTTATTGTAAACAATTGGATAACCCTTATTTAAGATGAAGTGACCCATCTCAGGAAGATAAATTCCATTCTCTGTTTGTAATTGTCATGCATCCAGTGTACCTGCAAGTGTGTGTGTGTGTGTGTGTGTGTGTGTGTGTGTGTGTGTGTGTGTGTGGATGTGGACAGTAATCCCTGTTTGTCTGTGACACACTAAGATCTGTATCATGTAATTGCCCAAGCCAGGGTCTCTCTCTCTCTCTCTCTCTCTCTCTCTCTATCTATCTATCTATCTATCTCACATATACACACCATTGTGTGTTATTACACTCCATTTGTTTGCAGTTTGTATGCTAACAACAACCATGTTGTCCTCTGCTGGAAAGAGGGAGTATCTCAGAGTGTGCAGTTTTGACTAACCGCACCTGGTGAAAGGGGGAGGTTACAGGGGGTCATGGGAAATGGAGTCCATTTATGTGTTCTTAGTTTGTGGGCTCCTAATGTCACTGCTGTGCTGTTGAATGAACATCATCGAGAGGAAAAAAACAGTGATTTGTTCGTGTTCTCTCAAATTCTCTGGAGCGATCATTTGTTCAAATACGCTGTAAATGCGTGTTGTTCCACATCAACTCTCTTCCTGCTGGCTTGCAGTTTCAGTGGTATCTTGCTCTATTTTAGGGCCCCATCAGGGGCAGTTCAGCTTTCATTATCAGCTCCAACTGTTTCCATCTCATCACCATACCAAGGGCACACAGGCAGAGTGCGATATCACACCCCCCACAACCTCTTGCTTCATGCTTTTGAATGGGATTGTTGTATTTTTACTCGCTTTTAAAACATTCATGTGGCCCATTTTTATCATTACAGTGATTTCATATTCTGTGTGTGTGTGTGTGTGTGTGTGTCTGTGTCTGTATCTGTGTCTATGTATGTATGTATGTATGTATGTATGTGACACCTCACAGGGAACAGTGGCCTTCTAGTTGCTGAAGGGACCCTGGTTCAGTCCTTGCTTCCACAGGTTATGTTCCATAAAAAAATGAAAACTTATGAAATATTATGAGCCTCCCTCACTGATTTCATGACTTCAATATTGTTTGATGGCTGAACACAAAATATCGTCTTCTTCATTGCAAAGTGTTTGATGATTGAACATTTGTATGTTGTTTATGGACAGTCAGCTCCAGACTCATTTCCCTGGAAATGTGAACATATTTATTAGACAATTTCTTGTTTGCCAACTTGTAATTGGAAGAATAATCAATTGATAATGTAAATAATCACACCGGGCTCTACTGGGGATGTCAGAGAGGACAAGGATTCAGGAGTCTGTGCTTGCATTCATGCATCGCTGCTGTCCTTTCAACATTCTGCTGAGAATTGAAAGTCACTGCCACTGTTCCGGGTCACATGAGCGGGAAGGGGTTGGAATTTTCCGTGGGAAGAATTCCCGCCTCGTGCTGCCAGGAGATTCCGAACCAGAGCAGTGAGGGCACTAGCAGCAGCAGTCAACTGCACTACAGACTGATTAGGGTCATGAGAAGGACAAGTTTGTATTCATGGGTCTGACCACCACCGAGGCTTCCTCATGTTCATTGGTTAGAGATGGTTGATGTTCATGTTACAGCTGCGTGCAGACTGCCTGATACTGCCCTCATTTTAATACAAAAAGGCATCAACCTGATCCAGATACCAGGGGCCTCATGTACAAAGGGTTGCATGAATTTGTCCCCGAAACAGAGTGTGCGACTTAATCTGGAACACACAACATTAAGCCCTCACACAAAACAATCAGGTGAACTGAGCATACAGATGAATTAAAGCAGATTACCTTTTACATCCCAGTCAACTTGAAATTGAGCGCATGTGCATGAGTACCAAAATGTGCCTTCTCTCAGCCCTGATTTAATATGCAAATTAGTATAAATAAGCCTTACATGTGCACCTCCCTTCCCTTCCTGCTCCAGAAACATTGGAACTTTACTGAACATGAGGTTGACACACTGAAACAGTCTAGAAAGAAAATGCCATCAGGCAACGTCGTCTCTGGTTTAATAGTAAAAGGAAGTACCAGTAGATACTGGGAGCATGTAAGTGTGGTGGAACCAGTCAGTCTCAGAAGTAGTCCGACATAAATGTGAAGCAGAGGAATCCCCACTGGCCGTGAGACTTGGCTGTGGATTAAATAAATTCCAAAGAGTTAACATAAAACAATTGAACATCAGAAACAGATATAGACTTTTCTGATGTCAAAACTTATGTGTCTCGTCTGATGCCGTTGTCACTCTGACATCATCCCCACGATTTACACGTCAGAATCAGAAGTACCAGCTGATAAGTAGGGCTTAGAGAAGGAACAAAGTTCTTCAATTTATGAAAACATGTAATGACTATACTCCATCCATCCATCTATTTTCTACCTCTTATCCTGTTAAGAGTGGTGGGGGGTGGAGCCTATCCCAGCAGCCTTCAGGCGAGAGGTGGGGTTCACCCTGGATGGGTCACCAGTCACCAGCTGCCATGTTTGAGATTCTAGTGGATGTGGTGGAAAAGGATGCACACAGTACCAGAACACAACACCCTGTAAAGGGATTGAGAGTGATGACTTTTATTGTGATTTAAATGGAGCGGAGCAAAATGACTTCTTCTCCCTTCTGAGATTGAGGACCAGGGTTCTGGACCTGTAGCGGAGTGAGGTTTTCAGGGGATCAGGCAACTATGTGCCCCAACATGTTCTGGTGAGTATTGGTTTTCATAGGAAATACGTCTCTTCATCATTCAGTAAGCCAAAGACCATGAGGTCGGGGACAGGGAGATTGGGTACGATCAGGCTGTGGAGGTCAGGGACAGGTGAGGTCGGAGACAGTGAGGACAGCAGCATATGATCAGCCTGCAGGACGGTGCTGTTGAGACACATTAATGTACTGGCTCTGCAGCAGATGAGTTGCAGCCGAGTCTAGGTGAAAGAGCTGATCAAGTGGGTGTGGCTAACTGTCAGAGTTGAGAGTCATGGGGCAGCAGGTGAGAGGGAGCAGCAGGCTGTGACAGTGGTGGAGTCTTCTTCACTACTGCAAGGAAATAAATAGGTACGCACAAGGCTTCAATTTGAAGAGTCTCTCCTAAATCAGTGAGGAGCTTCCTCTGGCTGTTTTTCCACCAACTCCAGAAACATAAATGTGTCATTTTATTTGCTAAATTTTAACCAGAAGGACTTTTAATGGGCCTCATGTACCAAAATTTTAATGTCTTTAATTTCTCTTTTTCATGAGATATATCAGCAGGAAATGCTGGTAAATGAGTGTTGTAAATATGATGAATCCTAAAACAGGATAAAATTACGGTTAAATTTTTAAACAGACAATAGCAAGCAACCCATAATCATGAGAACAAACAATCCCTGTAAATTGAAAAATTGGTGAAACTATCGATAATCGCTGGCAGTGACGGTTCTGGTGTGGACATTGCTTTGCACTCTCCAGGTTCCCAGGGAACATTGTTGATCTATGCAGTTATTCAGTAATGGAGATTTCTGTGACATCACAGCTCATCTGATAGGACCATGACACTGAGCTCTCATTGGTGGGGCTGCTGTCAGTGAGCTTTGGGGTTCTGATTGGTCTGCATCATCACCTTGCACTTTTGAGTACAGTGTAAACACTGATAGGCGTAGAACATTTCACCATCATATTTACAGTCATAACTTGTTGTTGTTAATAACCCAGACCTGTCCGTGATTTACTTGTGTACCTGAGACCCTGTTGCTTACCTTGGTGCTCTTGTTGATGGAGGACGTCACACGGGCTGTTGGAGTGATACGCCTCAAAGGAAGGAGGGCGAAGCTGCTGCAGGCAGCACCTGATGGCTCACTAGGGTTCCCACCATGTTGTCCTGTACCGCAGGAACAGTAGACAGTCATTGGATTCTAATGTTTTTTGTGATTAGAGGATGGCTCCCTCTCACTGATTGTATAGTCATATATACATCATTTATATGCTGATGTGATTTATGGGTTTACCTCATGCATTTCAGAGTACTAAGCGCTAGTAATGCATCATCTGTATATTTATTTGGCACTGAATGTATTTGCATCCATCCCTCCATTCGTCCATCCATCCATCCATCTTCTTCCACTCATCCAGGGTTGGGTCGCGGGTGCAGCAGCCTAAGCAGAGAGACCCAGTCTTCCCTCTTCCCAGCTACTTCATCCAGCTCTTCACAGGGGAACCCATCCCAAGGCATTCCCAGGCCAGCTGAGAGACATAGTCTCTCCAGCATATCCTGGGTCTTCTCTGAGGCCTCCTGCCATTTGGATGTGCCCTGAACACCAGGGGCCTCAAGTATCAACGCGGTTTATGCAAGAAAAACAGCCACCAATCCAGATCCCCTCAACACCCTGGCTGATATTCTGTTCATAAAATTTATGAACAGAGTCAGTGATAAGGGCGGAGTCCAACCCTCACTGGAAACAAAGTCTGACTTACTGCCATCATACAGGTAGCAAACCACTCGAATCAGGAAGTCCAATATTCCATACTCCCAGAGCACCCCCACAGGATTCCCCGAGGGACATGGTCGAATGCCTTCTCCAAGTCCACAAAACACACGTAGACTGATTGAACAAACTTCCATGCACCCTGGAGGACCCTGCCAAGAGTGTAGAGCTGGTCCACAGTTCCATGACGAGGACGAAAACCACACTGGTCCTCCTGGATTCGAGGTTCAACAGTCCGATGCACCCTCCTCTACAGAAGCCCCAAATAGACATCCCCAGGAAGACTAAGGCCTGTGATACCACAGTAGTTGGAAAACACCATCCATTCCCCCTTCTTAAAAAGGGGAACCACTACCCCAGTCGGGCAGTGCAGTGGTTACCACTGTCGCCTAACAGCAAGAAGGTTCCAGGTTCGAGTCGGGCACGGAATCTTTCTGTGTGAGTCTGCATGTTCTCCCCATGCCTGCGTGGGTTCTCTCTGGTACTCCGGCTTCCTCCCACAGTCCAACGACATGCAATTGGGGACGAGGTTAATCCAGACTCTAAATTGACCGTAGGTGTGAATGTCAGTGTGAATGGTTGTTTGTCTATGTATGTTGGCCCTGCGATGGACTGGCGACCTGTCCAGGGTGAACCCCGCCTCTCGCCTGTTGACGCTGGGATAGGCTCCACCCCCCGCAACCCGTAATGTAGGAATAAGCGGAAGAAAATGGATGGATGGACTACCCCAGTCTGCCAATCCAGAGGCACAGCCCCAGATGTCCATGCAATGCTGCAGAGTCATGCTAACCAAGACAGCCCCAGAGCATCCAGGGCCCTGAGGGACGACAGGTGAATCTCATCCATCCGAGGGGCCCTGCCATTGATGAGCTGCCCCTGGCATTGCTTCCTCATTGCAAGATGTGCTGATGAGATTGAAGAGGTCTTGGAAGTATTCCCTCCACTGGTCCACAACACCTTGAGTCAATGTCAGGAGCACGTCGCCTGCGCCATACATGGTGTTGACAGTGCACTGCTTCCATCTCCCGAGACAGCTGATTGTAGTCCACACTGTAAAAATAAATAGGCTGAGAAAACTCAAATTATCAAGGCAACATGATGCGATAGATTTTTGAGTTTTCTCAGCAATTTATTAAGTTGTTGACTAAACTAAAGTTACCAAGTTAAGATATGAGTTCTGCCAACTTGGAGTTTTTAGTTTACTTAAAAAGAATATTTTGGTGGGAACAGCAACAAATTTCGTATTGAAATACCACGCATTTTTACTTTCAACACACATATACTATTCTATGGAATAAACAAACAATTCCTCCTTAAATATGATAAAACTGTGTGTTTATACCAATTTAAATATTATTGAGAGACCAACAATGAAATTTTTGTTGTAATGCTGTCTTTCCACTTTTAAAAAAAGCAGATATTCTTGTTGCATTAACATAAAAAATTGCGTATTATGTATATGTTATGTATGAAAATAGTGCTCAAAGCATAGCTCAAACTTGATCTTTATTCTTTAAAGGCAACAGCAAAGGCATTTTGAGCATGTGTGTGGCTTTATACGTGTGCAAACATTTCTGTTTGTAGACAGTATTGTCTAACTCTGTACATCAAACTCACTAAACCTTAACACAACTGTTGTTCACTCTTATTTTTTTTAACTTAAAACTGTTAAAATCAGTGCAACATAAAAGAATCTTAAAAAAACCAAAAACTTAAAATTACAGCACTGGCTTCAATATTCCTTCTTCAATAAAATGCAAGCATGTAAGAGACAACAGTGACAACAGTGACAATGAACATGATTGGGCCACAACAACAACAATGACTATAGGAACCGCAATTTTAAAATTATGACATATGCAGCCATTAAGCTAAGTTAACATGTAACAAATAGGCACTTTATGTGAACTGGCACAGACACTTGCAACATTTTGTGCTTTCCATTTAAAGCTGAAGCTTTGTTCTCAGCGACCTTATGCACTGTGAGCATCGAGAACCATGTTCAAAAAAGATGCGCTGAATGGCCTCAAAAGTGTAGAACATGTCCTTTGGAAAGTCAATGTTCATTGTGTACAAGAGGCCAAACAGATATGCAAAGGCAGTGCAGAGGTCAGGTAAGTCTTGCAGGATGATGGCCCCCTCCAGCACAACAGCCACATGCATTCAGTGCATCATCATCTTCATGAACGAAGAGGATTGCAACAGTCGCATCCCTGATCACTTGTTCTTCTGTGTCGCGAGCCTATGGAAAAAACATGGATACATGATTTACAGTTAATGACAACTGAGAGACAGAATACATCTCTACCAACATATAAAACAACTAAATAAGGAGGGAAATATGTCAGTGGTGAAAATCCAATCAGCTGTGAACACTGTAGTAAATATCCTAAGATCATTGATATACCATTTTCTTTGTCATCACTCTCTTCAAGCAGCTGGGAGAGTTCATATTAAAAAAAAGGACTCAATGGCTTTATTTAAAAGGTACAGGATAAACCCCAGAGGCGACATTAATAACCACCTTTGGATAAATAAAGCCACTTTCTCCCAAAAAAAATAAATCATGCAAAGCTACTCCAGTGGGAACAGGTGGGTCTAATAGGTTAGGGTTTCTGTTGCTCTTTGTATAGAGTAAAAAAAATTGAATCTTTAGCCTAATTGATTAGCAAAAAGGTAATGTAATAATAAATATGCTCATAATGAAAAGCAATGGCTATGAAATCATTCAGTCAATTTTGAGCTTACTTAAGAATACTTACTGAACACTGCAGGAAAAACTTGGAAGTGTCATCTCGGACAAAGATGGGGAATCCTCTCAGAGCTGCTGTTTTTCTATGAGTCAGAATGTCTGAGGTTGCGAGAAAAACACAAGCATCACTCAATTAGTACAGTCCCATCTTTATTTTTACAAAAAATCAAACACTTCAGGTCAGATCATGCTAGACAAACACCTTTCATTAATTTACTGCTAAAATCTGAGCAAATCAGCATAGAGAAACACAAATTTGAAAATTCAGTTATTAAATACCGACAATGAACCCTTTGCTTTTGCTGACATATTCTGATGACTCCACTGTTTTCCTGAAAAACTCAGCAGTTTGATGGTCTACATGTAAATGAAATGATTCTTTATTATTATTTATGCATACATTAGCTACAGACATTTACAGTAAATTACCTTTTCATCAAGTGCATCAAGGACATCCTCCATTTTCTGGCCAAAACCAAGCCAAGGCAAGGCAGTTTTCTTTGTAGCCTGTTTTCCCCACCAGTTTGTCTCCAGGCTTCATGGCATCATAACAACAGCCTCTGCCCTCAGAGCCTCACATCGACTGAGGAGAAACTCCATAGAAAACCTTTAACAGGGAAAAATGGGAGAAACCTCAGGGTGAGGAGGGGAGGAGGATCCCTCACCAGGAGGGACAGACGTGCAGGAGATGTTGGTACAGACAAGACAACAGTTTATAACACAGAATGTAGGAAACATGGAAATGTTAATAACAGTTGAAGAAGGAAGCTTCTGGAAGGGGAGGCAGGGAGAGCAAGCCAGCTTGATGGGGGGCTGGATGGGAGACTGGTTCATGGGAGGGGAGGCAGGGAGAGCAAGCCAGCTTGATGGGGGACTGGATGGTAGACTGGTTCATGGAAGGGGAGGCAGGGAGAGCGAGCCAGCTTGATGGGGGACTGGATGGTAGACTGGTTCATGGGAGGGGAGGCAGGGAGAGCGAGCCAGCTTGATGAGGGACTGGATGGTAGACTGGTTCATGGAAGGGGAGGCAGGGAGAGCAAGCCAGCTTGATGGGGGACTGGATGGTAGACTGGTTCATGGGAGGGGAGGCAGGGAGAGCGAGCCAGCTTGATGGGGGACTGGATGGTAAACTGGTTCATGGGAGGGGAGGCAGGGAGAGCGAGCCAGCTTGATGGGGGACTGGATGGTAGACTGGTTCATGGGAGGGGAGGCAGGGAGAGCGAGCCAGCTTGATGGGGGACTGGATGGTAAGGCAAGGCAAGGCAATTTTATTTGTATAGCCCGTTTTCACAAACAGTTTGTCTCCAGGCTTCATGGCATCATAACAACATCCTCTGCCCTTAGACCCTCACATCGACTGAGGAAAAACTACATAGAAAACCCTTTTAACAGGGAAAAATCTGAGAAACCTCAGGGTGAGCAACAGAGGAGGGATCCCTCACCCAAGACGGACAGACGTGCAGTAGATGTTGTTACAGACAAGAAAACAGTTTACAATACAAAATGTGGGAAACACGGAAATGTTAATAACAGCTGAAGAAGGAAGCTTCTGGTAGGGGAGGCAGGGAGAGCAAGCCAGCTTGATGGGGGACTGGATGGTAGACTGGTTCATGGAAGGGGAGCGCAGGCCAGTGTAACGGTAGGGAATAAGAGGGGGGGGGCGATGCAGGTGGCGGTTGGGGCTCTGGTGGATCTGTGGAAACACAGAGAGACTGCGAGACACCAAGGCCAAACTACAAAGTGCAACAAGTAATGGTAATGACAGTTCCAAAAATGTGCAGGGAGGAGAGGAGGAGAGAGTGGGAGAGGAGAGGAGAGGAGAGGAGGGAAGGGCTCCATGTATGAGACCATGGTGTCCTACGATGTGACCTCCTTGTTCACCTGCGTCCCTACCGTGGAGGCTGTGGAAACAGTGAAGAAACGCCTACAGCTGGACAACACCCTCAGCAACAGGACCAACCTCAATCCGGACCAAATCTGCCAACTTCTGGACCTTTGCCTGAACACAACCTACTTCCAGTACAGAGGGAAGTTTTTCAGGCAAAAACACGGCTGTGCCATGGGTTCTCCCGTATCTCCTATCGTGGCCAACCTATACATGGAAGAGGTGGAACAGAGGGCCCTGACTTCCTTCAGTGGACCCTCCCCCACCCACTGGTTCCGATACGTTGATGACACCTGGGTGAAGATCAAGATTCAGGGGGTACAACCGTTTACAGCACACATCAACTCGGTAGACGTCAACATCAAGTTCACCAGAGAGGATGTGAAAGACAACCATCTGCCCTTTTTGGACTGCGACGTCTACATTCAAAAGGACAGGAGCCTGAGGGTGGATGTGTACAGGAAACCCACCCACACTGACCAATACTTGCTTTTTGACTCTCACCATCCTCTGGAGCACAAGTTAGGTGTCATCAGGACGCTGCAACACCGAGCGGAGACCATCCCCACCAGCGTCCAAGGCTGGAAAAAAGAACAGCAGCATCTGAAAAGAGCACTTAAAACTTGTGGCTTCCCAGACTGGACCTTTGTAAAATCCTCTTCCAGGTCCAGAAAGGAGGAGAGCTCCAGGAGGAGGGAAGATGAAGAAGGCAGGAGAAAAAAAACATAGTGATCCCCTATGTGGCAGGGGTTTCTGAGAAATTAAGGAGAATCTATAATAAGCACCGCATCCCTGTGTCTTTTAAACCAGACAACACTCTGAGACAAAGACTGGTTCACCCCAAAGATCCCACCCCTCACAGCCAGAAAAGCAATCTGGTATACGCTGTCAGATGCAGTGAGGCCTGCACGGATCTCTACATAGGGGAAACCAAACAGCCCCTCAACAAGCGCATGGCCCAACACAGAAGAGCCAACTCTGGAGGACAGGACTCAGCGGTTTTCCTCCACCTCAAGGAGGAAAGCCACTCCTTCCAGGACGATCGTGTCCAAATCCTCGACAGAGAGGACAGATGGTTTGAAAGAGGAGTTAAAGAAGCCATCCACGTCAGGATAGAGAAACCATCTTTGAACAGAGGGGGTGGACTGCGACATTTCCTTTCACCTATTTACAACCAAGTCCTTTCAAAACTTCCCCAAAGAGCTCAGCTGAAAGACCCATGTGGAACGGCTGATGCCAGCACAGCCCATTAGCATCTGAGCGGTCGGTGAAACTCCCTAACGACCACCCCTGAAACTCCCTGACACCGCACAACGACTGTCGTTTGGGGGGGCCAGGTGAGTCTCGGGAGGGTCGTTTCCACCACAATAGCACTGACCACTCCCACATAGGTTTATAAGCTGGAGTTTCCACACTCTTCACTAGAACTGAAGAAGCCTCTCGGATGAGAGGTAAAATGTCTTCAAGATAAACTTACGTCCAGTTGACCAGATTTTACTTCGCTTCGATCTAGGATGACCTGGATGAATGAGAACCTACACAGACCTCCATGTAACCTGATGTGTCCCCCAGCAGTCTAAGCCTGTAGCAGCATAGCTATCAATGGTTCAGAGCTACCTGAACCAGTCCTTAACTGAAGGCTCTGTCATAGAGGAAGGTCTTAAGCCTGGACTTAAACGTAGTTAAAGTGTCTGCCTCTCTGACCCATGGAGAGAGCTGGTTCCACAGTAGAGGAGCCCGGTAACTAAAGGCTCTACCTCCCAGTCTGTTTTTATTGATACTGGGAATCACTAAAAGACCTGCATTCTGGGAGCGGAGTGCTCTGGTGGGACAGTAGGGACTAATGAGCTCTTTCAAATAGGATGGAGCTTTATCATTGAGAGCCTTATAAGTTAGCAGAAGGACTTTGAAGTCGATTCTAGATCCTACAGGAAGCCAGTGGAGAGAAGCTAAAGTGGAGAGATGTGTTCTCTCTTCTTAACTCCCGTCAAAACCCTCGCTGCAGCGTTCTGGACCAGCTGGAGACTCTTTAGGGAGTATTTAGGACATCCTGAAAGGAGAGAGTTGCAGTAGTCCAGCCGAGTAGTGATAAATGCATGCACCAGTTTTTCAGCATCACTCTGGGAAAGGATATTCCTAATCTTAGCGATACTTCGCAGATGGAAGAAGGCGGTCCTAGTCACATGCTTTATGTGGGAGCTGAAGGAAAGGTCCTGGTCAAAAATGACCCCAAGTTTCCTTGCAGTTGTACTCGAAGTTAGGGTGATGCCATCTAGAGTAGAGATCCGATTCAAGAGTGTGTCCCTGTGGTGTTTAGGTCCAAAAATGATTACCTCAGTTTTATCTGAATTGAGCATTAAGAAGTTAGAGGACATCCAGGATTTAATGTCTTTCAGGCAGTCTTGCAGATGAGTAAGCTGGCTTGTGTCGTCTGGCTCCATCGACAAGTAAAGTTGTGTGTCGTCCTCATAACAGTGAAAGTTGATCGAGTGCTTCCGGATTATGTCACCTAATGGGAGCATGTAAAGAGTGAAGAGAATCGGTGCTAAAACTGAACCCTGTGGTACACCATATGTAACTCTGCTATACTCCGAATGGTCATTATTAACATTAACAAACTGAAACCTGTCAGATAAGTAGGACTTAAACCATTTTAGGGCAGTTCCTTTAATCCCAATGTCATGGTCTAGTCTCTGTAGCAGGATGCTGTGGTCGATGGTGTCAAATGCAGCACTGAGGTCCAAAAGGACAAGCACAGAGACAAGACCTCTGTCTGAAGCTATAAGAAGATCATTAGAGACTCTGACCAGTGCTGTTTCAGTGCTATGGTGTTCCCTGAATCCAGATTGGAAGGCTTCAAAGAGCTCGTTGCTGTGCAGATGTTCATGTAGCTGCTCCAGGACAACCTTCTCAAGGATCTTGGAGATGTAGGGGAGGTTGGATATTGGCCTATAGTTGGCTAACACATCTGGGTCAAGAGAAGGTTTTTTAAGTAAAGGGTTGATGACAGCCACCTTAAAGGCCTGTGGCACATAACCTGTGACTAAGGAAAGATTAATTTGATTTAATATAGAAGTGTTGACTAGAGGGAAGGCATCCTTAAGGAGGCTTGTTGGGATGGGATCCAGCAGACAAGTGGCTGACTTGGAGGAACCGACTGCAGAAGTTAATTCTGACAGGTCGATGGGGGAGAAGCTGTCCAAGTATGCACCAAGTCTGGTAGACTGGTTCATGGGAGGGGAGGCAGGGAGAGCAAGCCAGCTTGATGGGGGACTGGATGGTAGACTGGTTCATGGGAGGGGAGCGCAGGCCGGTGTAACAGTAGGGGATAAAAGGGGGTGGGGGGGCGATGCATGCTGGAGCTCTGGTGGATCTGTGGAAACACAAAGAGACTGCGAGACACCAAGGAGGAGAAGAGAGGAGAGGAGAGGAGGGGAGGGCTCCATGTAACCTGATGTGTCCCCCAGCAGTCTCAGCCTGTAGCAGCATAGCTATCAATGGATCAGAGCTACCTGAACCAGTCCTGACTGAAGGCTCTGTCATAGAGGAAGGTCTTAAGCCTGGACTTAAAAGTAGTCAGAGTGTCTGCCTCTCTGACCCATGGAGAGATGCTGGTTCCATAGTAGAGGAACCGGTACCTGAAGGCTCTACCTCCCAGTCTGTTTTTAGAGATACTGGGAGTCACTAACAGACCTGCATTCTGGGAGCGGAGTGCTCTGGTGGGACAGGAGGGACTAATGAGTTCTTTCAGAGAGGATGGAGCTTCATCATTGAGAGCCTGATGAGTCAGCAGAAGGATTTTGAAGTGGATTCTAGATCCTACAGGAAGGAGAGACGCTAAAGTGGAGAGATGTGTTCGCTCTTCTTAACTCCTGTCAGAACCCTGGCTGCAGCGTTCTGGACCAGCTGGAGACTCTTTAGAGCAGGGGTGGGAAATCATGTGCCATGGAGGGCCGTGTGTATGCAGGTTTTCCTTCCAACCAAACACTTTAACAGGTGATTCCACTGATTAACACACCTTCAGCCACAGAAGAGTGTTAATCAGTGGAATCACCTGTTAAAGTGTTTGGTTGGAAGGAAAACCTGCATACACACGGCCCTCCATGGCACATGATTGCCCACCCCTGCTTTAGAGAGTTGTTGGGACATCCTGACAGGAGAGAGTTGCAGTGGTCCAGCCTAGAAGTGATGAATGCATGCACCAGTTTCTCAGCATCACTCTGGGAAAGGATGTTCCTAATCTTAGTGATACTGCAGGTGGAAGAAGGCGGTCCTGGTCACATGCTTTATGTGGGAGCTGAAGGAAAGGTCCTGGTCATAAATGACTCCAAGGTTCCTTGCAGTTGTCCTCATGGTCAGGGTGATGCCATCTAGAGTAGTGATCTGGTTAGAGAGGTGTCCCTGAGGGGTTTAGGTCCAAACATGATGACCTCAGTTTGATCTGAATTTAGCAGTAAGAAGTTAGAAGTCATCCAGGATGAAGGAAAAGCCCCCTTCTTCACCCGGTACTGTCTCAGCAGGCGAGGCACATAAATGTCAAGGGATCCTCTGAAAGACTCCAGGAGATCTTTGCTTGTGATCCGATAGAATTCTTGAGAAATCTGAAATGATGTATTTTTTTGTAGCCACAACGTTAAATGTACAGACAATTGAAATGTAGCAGTCTTGTTCAAAATCTATGCCTTATTATATGCCTATAATAAAACAAACAGCAAAATCTATAGAACTGATCTGCCAAACCACATCATCAAGCACATCCACATTTCAATGTCTTCCTGCATGTTCTTATGCATCTATATTTTGTGTGCCATTTCCTGTGACATAATATACAGCTGATAAGAATAAATCACTCCTACTTATTTGTAGTCAATAAAATTAGCATGTGAAACAAATAACAATCTCAGCCTAACCTGCTCACATGAAAACAGCGCTGGCCACTTCTCTTGGACCTCTGATACCATGGGCTGTCCCTCAACGATCTCTTTGCCTCTAAGGGAAAATGTAAGCTCCATCTTGTGCTGTATCAGTGTTTTGTCCTTTTTTTCTTCTTCATTTCTTCAACTAGGTGAAGCCTTTCGTCTTCAAGAGTAAAATCATTGTGGTGTTGAGGATAATCTGGGACATGATTAACCTCCCCACGTCTGGGCCTTTTCAGGGTGAATGGACTATTGTCCTCGGTGCCCCCTTTTCTTTTACTCTTTACATCCACCTCATTGCAGCCTGCACGGCGCAGTTTAGCTCTGAAGTTTCAGAGCTAGTACTTGATGCTTGTTTTCCACCCCTCGTAGCCTGTGATGCTACCTGGTTCCTATAAGCATGGGTACTTGAGAACCAATGAAGAGGCAACAGATTCCAGTTCATCTTTGTCAGGGTAGCTTTTGATTTCAAAAATAGCCTGAGATATTTTATCCAGAATTTCCATTTTAATTTCTCTGGTGACATCAAGGCCCTTCTTTGACTTCTTGAAAGTCTCGTTGCCCTTTCGCAACTGTAGTTCCACTTCATATGATAACTTAGGGATAGGGAAAGGAGAGGGCCACTATGTGACATGCCTTAAATTGGTCTGGATTGAATCAGTCCAGCTGGATCTGATATCATCAGAGTGGACACTGGCTGTATCGAGGGAGGACGCTGAACCAATAGACTGGTTAAGAGAAGAAGAATTACTGTCCCAAACAATATGCAGAACTGCACGCTCAGCTGGTAGTTCAGACATTGTTGTCAAATTGCATAGTGCATTTCCAAAGTCTGGATCTTCAAACTGCACTGAAAAATCACCTTGAAGTTCAAGCCTTTCTTTAATCAACAAGCTGGTCCACAGATTCTGGTACTTCAGAAAGCTGGAGTCGCCGGGCTTCTTTTGGAGAGATAACCACACGAAGTAACAAGGCCTGAAAAGTGACGAGAGAAACTAGTGAAACCCAAGTTGAAAGTGTCTGATAATCTGATACATCAGATGTTTTCCCAGATTTACTTATAACTGATTAGTTTATCATTTCATCTCAAAATATTAGAAGTGTCAGTCCAGGGTTGTGTAATCAAACTGTACTGTAAGGATGAAGAGCCACAGATATAAATATGACATGAACAAAAGGAAAACATTTTGTCACACTACATACCATATCTTGAGATGCTTCACTGAAGAATGAACGTCCTTGTGGTTACCATCAGCTTTCCGGCAACTGTGTAGGCTGCAAGAGGGTGATAATCTGCCAGCAACTCTTGTTCCAGGAGTATGAGTTCAACACAGTGCCCTTCAAACAAGCTCATATGATCTGAAATGATCGAATTACCAAGAGGTAAGTCTTTTACATATGAGTGTCACTTGCTCAGCATCAACAAGAAGGGCCACAATCTGGTGGAATTCTGGGAGGCCACTGCACTGCCCAGCAGATGCAATCATGCCCTCAGCATACTGAGTTCCATGCAGGTGAACTGATTTAGACAAAGAAACACTGTCAAGATGTGGGTACTTCTTCTGAATTTCACACTGAAGTGAAGTTTCCAGTTCTGAAACCCTGACCACTTTCACAGACTCAACATACAGTTGTGGTGTGAAAACCTTCTGGCTGTCCAAATACAATGCCATCATTCGCTGATGTTTTGAGGAAAGAGTGAGCAGAACATTTTTCCAATTATGGGCGTCATGAATCACTTCTTTAAAGAAGCTATGCTTAGCTTTGAATCTCATTGTCCACAAATCCACCAACGGCCCATAACAGCGGATGAGGTCCGGGTAGTGGTCAATGAAATGGTGTTTCGGCTTTAATTTGAACTCTAGAAAGGTGTGGACAAGCAACTTGCGATGATCACGTAGTTTAGGTGAAAAGTAAAGCAGTGCTTCCTCTGAGAACTTGTTTGACACCGCGATGTCAACAATTTCCTTAAGGTCGATTAAAATCTCCCATGCAGGCTCCTGCTCAGGTATCTTATTTCCAATTATGAAAGGAAGTAAGCGCAGTAGTGTCCAGCTTTCATGTCCATTACCACCAATCATTCCTTTTTCAAAGCTCGCTTTTGGGATTTTTTGTGGTTTGTTTGTATTGTCTGAAAACTTGTAAGGGAATGATTTTAAGCAGTCATTCAATACATCAAATGTAATGTAACCTTTGGAGATGAGATGTTTCAAACACAGGGACAGTTCCACAGGGACAACCCCCTCAAAAAGGTCATGCAAAACATCTGGAGGAAATGCAGTGACTGGATGAAAGAAAAGTAAATTTTTCCTCAGCACAGTCATTTTTTTACCCCACAAATACTTTGAAGATGATCATTCTGCATAAGCTCTTCCACAACAGTGTTATGGTGACCAATATCCCTCAATGGAAAATTGCTTAATTCAGCAGCTGCAACTTGGTCCCGGCTTAACAAACAAAAACGACAAAATTTCTCAACAATGAAGCTTTCTTGAAAGCCTGCAAGGCTGTGGGCCACAAGGTTATCTGCCCAAACACAAAATATAAACCCCTTGACAAACTGACCCACAACTTCAACAAAAAGTCTATGTTCTTCTAGGAAGCTTATGCCTTTAATCAGTGGTTCAAGAAACTTTTCATAGCCATATCGTTTGACATCCTCACTTTTTCCCAAGACAGCAAGTTCAATTGAAGTGAGACTTGATCTGAGTTTGGCTGGCAAATTCAGAAGAACCCAATATACTGCAGTTATCTTATGAATTTTTCTGGAGTTGCCCAGCGGGTCACATATCTCGAACTCATTAATATACAATGCCTGAAAGAAAGGTCTTGCTGTCCAAATAGCCTATTTTCTTTGTAATATTTTCCGTCTTGATGAGACTGAAAATGTCCAGATAAAGTTGGCTGATCAAAGACAATTTGGTCGACAAAATCAGCAAACCTTAGCAAAGACTCAAGTACCTTGGTGATGGATACATAAACATAAGCTTCTTTATGGGTTGTGATATAAAGATATTCAGTGGGTTCAATAATATTAAAGTGTTTCTTGAAATATAAGTATCTTCTATGATCTGTTGACAAGGGACCTTTAGCTGATGTTGTTGAAACAAGAGGGTTAGCCTGAACTATTGCTCTATGAATTTCTTCCAAAACAGAATCACTTGTCTCAATGTTATGCTTTGCAAGGATATCTTTGACACTGTTAAGAGTCTGAATGCTAGAAAAAGACAGCAAGTTATGCAGATCTTCTTCAATCTTTTGTGTTGAATCTCTAGAAACATGTAACACTGTCTGCATAGACAGAAAGAGACAGGCCAGTTTGTGCTGCAGTGTCTCAGGATCTCCAACTTCTGCAATCTCTTCAAGGTCATCTGGTCTGGAGCTCTGGAGATGAGATGATGATGCTGTCCCTGCTTCACCATTGGATAGTGCTTCAGAATTTAATCCATCTTCAATATCAGCTCTCACTCTGGTTCGAAAATCTTTGAGTGTACAACTTTTATGGTTTTGACTTCGATGAGAACGAAGGGATGAGCGTATATTTGTTTCAAATGTACAATTAAGAAAGGGACATTTTACAGTTTCACAATTTTTTAAATGCTGTCCAAGATGGTTAGGAAAAGTTTGAGAACTGCAAACTTCTTTGTAATCACACAGTTCACACTGAAAAGTTGAATTCTCATGAATTCTCACAGTCGTGTCACAGTTGTGACACCTAGAGAGGTGTGACCTCAGTGCACCAGGTGTTTTGACTACACAAACACAGTCTATATGAACACAAGGCCAGGATGCACCTTTTCCGTGATGAAGACAGCAATGTTTCAGAAGAGCTTCTTGACTGGAGCTTGTGAACTTGCAAAATTTGCACTGCATATGATAAACTCCTGAACCACAAAGGTCATGTAACATTCAGTTTTGGTGCAGACCCATTCATTTGCAAAATAACAAAAGACAATTGATATTATAATTTCACAGTGTTAGCAACATGATATATGATATATATAGAATATGATATGATATCCTGAAGCATTGACAACACCATGCTCCTGTACATGATAAGCAATGTCCAAGGTATAATACAGGGGGAAGTCCTGGCTTAATCACAAAGTAAAATAAATATGTTATATGTTATGCACTCATTTTAATTTAGTAAATGATAGCAAAAGACATCAAACATAGTTTTATGTGTTACAGAAATATATTCTGACCACCAGACCGCCCAGAAAGGAACGCATCAGAAGAAAACTGACTAATTTTGTAATTTGGCTCAACAAATTACAGATTTTATTGATCCCTTATTCATTCCTTATCCTATGCTGCCATCTTCTGATGAAAAACGTAACTACAGGACAGGCCGATGTGGAGCGTCCTTTCCCTCCCTTCTGAGGGTCAAGGCAAGGCTAGTCAAGACATGTAAGCTAGGCTAAAACAAGGCTAGCCTCTTCTGCCTGCCAACAAACTACAACGAAATTGCCCTCATCTTTAAAGCTCATATATTGACCGATAAATTGAGCGTGCATTTTTGGCACACAACTGTGACCATTAATGTTATTACAGGCGGTATTTCAGCAAAAAAAAAACAACCTAAACAGACTGCCCTCTCATGGCAACACTGCTAGCCTTCTAAGCTTTCTCTATGTCCACATTTACAGTGTTTTAAACTAAACAACTCGTTCTTTATTGCGAAATAATACGACCGCAAAAAATTAGGTGAACGTAGTCACAAAAAACACACCTACCAAGTTTGTGGACCGTTAATGTTCTTGCTTTACATGCAGCCAAGGCCACGACAGGAGTCGATGTCGAGGAATCGTCCTCACGACGGATGAGACAAAACTCGTGCAATACAAAAAAAAATGCTCGTAATAAACTCGTTTGAGGTACTGTCGCCACTGTAGACAAGTGTGTTCAAAACTATACAAGCTTCGTGGGCGTCTTTCCTGCTCAGTCAGACTGAAAGGTTTTGTGTATTACGCATGCGCAACTTAACATATGTCAGGTGAGAGAGGTGCTTCAGAAGTACGCTCTAATGCCAACTCTCATGTCTTTGTTGGGCTGACAAGAAAATACGAGAGACACCAAGTTTTTCATGGTTACATTCAGCAGATGTTCACTTTAGAGTCACATCAGTTTTTAAATTGTACTCAGATCAACAACTGCTAGTTATCATTTTTACAGTGCAGAATCTCTTCGAAGCCGTCCAAAAGTCATTGTCCATAGCCCCGTCGAACTCCTCCCATGTCCAAGTTTTTGCCTTGGCAACCACTAAGGCGCGGACCGTTTGGCCTGCCGGTACCTGTCGGATTTCTCCAGTGTCCCATGGGCCAAAAAGACCAGGTAGGACCCTTCTTCAGCTTGAGGGCATCCCTTACTGCTGGTGTCCACGTATTGGTTCTGGGATTACCAATCGGCTGCCTCGAAAATGGTGGCACGGAACATGGCCCTCTCTGACACAATGTCTGAGTGGGCCATGTTAATTTGGCCCTGAATCTGAATGATCTAACATCTACTACTTGTTCCACTGTATCAACCATACTTACCTGACCGTAACCTACACAGTGATGGTAAATGTACAGAAACATTCATCATGGCCGCCACCTGGACACCTATCATGTTTGTGTGCTTGTGTGTGTGTGTGTTTGTGTGTGTGTATGTGTCAAGTAAATCTCATTTGGATAGCATAAAATTACAACAAAACTAATTGTTGCTGCTCTACTTGTTAAGTGTCATGAGATTGGCCACTTTCTGCTATCCCGCCCCGTGACCCTGGTTGCTGTGGCTACATAACTAAAACATGGATGAATCCAGCCAAGGCAGCTGAGTCGGAGTTTGGTGAGTAAGAAAGTTTTATGATTTTTTTCTTTGAAACATGCATGTTTCAAAGAAAAAGATCATAAAAGTCTTGCTCACCAAACTTTGACTCAGTTATGGAAGCCCCAGAGCAGGAATAGTGGAAAAGTGGCCAATCATAGACAAATGATTGTTTCTGTGCTTTTTTCTACACTTGGTTTTTCGAATGTTTCCCTTGAGTGTGCAGGAGTAGATCAATAAGCGAGCAGGTTGATTCACTGAGAGCACAAACACTTGTTGACTTTTGTGCCTGCAGTAAAGAGTAGCGCCCGTGGTCACTGAATTTTGCGTGCATGGGAGGTCCAATGCATGTGTGGAGCGTTATTCACGCGTGTGGTGAACTTTTGGTGTTAATTTGATGTCATGAACTCATGTTAGGGAGTATGTTTTTTTTAGAATTTCTGAGATTGATGAAAAGATTTGAAGTTTTAATCCCCACACTCGTATAAACCACAAAATTCCCGTATTTGTGATCATATGTCTGAAGTTGCTGGTGATGTAGGAACAAACCTGGTCCCATTGCTCCAGTATTTAGCCTTCACCACAAACACAGGCAGCTGAGCCAGGACAGACATGAAAAAATAGTATTTAATGGTGATAAAACTGGACCTTACAGAACCAAACTCAACTACAGAAAACTAGAAATTTGCAGTTCAACACAAAGAGAAACCAGGATGAGCAACAATCAGCCGACTGGACTGAACCAGAAAAAAAAAATAGAACACGAACTCAACTAATAACACAACATTAAATAGGTGGGAGCATGAGGGCAGGGAAGGCGCTGATAGGAGGAGAAACAATGACATCAGGTATTTGTCTCCCTCCCTATCAGACTCCGCTAATGTTTGGTAGTTTCTTTCATTGCTACATTCGTCTTTGTTTACTCATAAATGTTCAAATACTCTCACTCTTAATAAAAATTTCCCCAAATGGGATGTTTTTTTCATGTTAGGGAAATGTTTCCAGTCCTCCAGCTGCAGCACTTTGCACGATGAATGGCATCTCACCCATGCACATGAACATGTTGTTCCCTGCCTCCTGGTGCTGGAGCTGCACATGCGTCCCTCGGATGGTGATGATGACGGTGGTGGTGATACAAGCTGCTACCCAATAGAACACTACAGTCCTGCCTCGCTCCCATCCAATGGGGTTCAAGGATGCTGATCCCTTAAATCTGCATCAGGAACTATTGTGTGTGTGTGTGTGTGTGTGTGTGTGTGTGTGTGTGTGTGTGTGTGTGTGTGTGTGTGTGCGCGCGCGCGCGCGCGCGTGCACACTGCTGAGGACGTTGCATGTGAACAGTGAGGAGAGTGATGAAGGGATTAGATTGGCTGGGGGGGCGGGGCTGTCAGGCCGTTATATAACCCAAAGACAGCCCCCCAGGAAGCAGCCTCACACTCCCTTTGTTTCTCTGTCAGCTTTGCTCAGCCTCTTATCTACTTCTCAATGGTTGAACGTTATTCTCATAACATTCTGTTGGACAGCTGATATGAGTGTCGAGGCCTCTTGACGTAAACATCTGATGAAGACGAAACATACTGAATTTGCTGCCGAACTCGTTGATACGCTCAAGTTCCAGTTGTCTAATTCAGATTCACGTTCATGTCAAATGACCTTTCCCTGCTATTTGCACTGAATTGAACTTGAAGCAGTTTTTTTAATTTCAAGAAAGGTCACAGAGAGCAAAAAAGCATAAAAAAACAACAAAATGAAGATAACATTTACATATACATAGTTGATAACTGACATCCCTTTTTTATTTTTGTGACAATTTTTTTATTAAAACCATCCCTCCATCTTCCCCCTCTTCTCCTGTTCAGGGTGGTGGGGGTGGAACCTATCCCAGCAGCCTTCCCCCTGGACAGGTCACCAGTCCATGGCAGGGCCAACACATAGAGACAGACAACCATTGGCTCTCCCAGCCACGCCTACGGTCAATTTAGAGTCTGGATTAACCTGGTCCCCTCTTGATGTCTTTGGACTGTGGAGGAAGCTGGAGTACCAGAGAGAACCCAACAGGAACAGGGAGAACATGGAGACTCACCCAGAAAGACCCCGTGCTGCAGCCGGGGCTCCACCCACAACCTTCTTGCTGGGGGCCACAGTGAGGACCACTGCTCCACCGTGACGCCCAAAAGAATACATAATGTCAATTTTCATAAATACACCAATTCATTATTTTTCAAGTCTAAAATGATTACTCTATGACATTGTGGAACTTCAAACAGCACATTTGATGTACAGAGCTGGAAATATGTTGCTCCCAGCTGACACAGGAAATGCTGTAAGAAAACTATGGTGTTATAACTTATGAGGAAAATTACATTTTCACCCGTGTAGGTTGAACCCCGCCTCTCGCCTGAAGGCTGCTGGGATAGGCTCCACTCCCCCCCCCCCCCAACCCTTAACAGGATAAGAGGTAGAAAATGAATGGATGGATGCATGGAATTCTTCTGATGGATTCATTGTTGAAGAGCGGCTAGCAATTGTGTGAACTTCTGCAGAGTTTCCCCAAACTCTCTGGAGTCATTTAATAAGGCAAGGCAAGGCAAGGCAGTTTTCTTTGTAGCCCGTTTTCCCCACCAGTTTGTCTCCAGGCTTCATGGCATCATAACAACATCCTCTGCCCTCAGAGCCTCACATCGACTGAGGAGAAACTCCATAGAAAACCTTTAACAGGGAAAAATGGGAGAAACCTCAGGGTGAGGAGGGGAGGAGGATCCCTCACCAGGAGGGACAGACGTGCAGGAGATGTTGGTACAGACAAGAAAACAGTTTATAACACAGAATGGAGGAAACATGGACATGTTAGTAACAGCTGAAGAAGGAAGCTTCTGGAAGGGGAGGCAGGGAGAGCAAGCCAGCTTGATGGGGGACTGGATGGTAGACTGGTTCATGGGAGGGGAGGCAGGGAGAGCAAGCCAGCTTGATGGGGGACTGGATGGTAGACTGGTTCATGGGAGGGGAGGCAGGGAGAGCAAGCCAGCTTGATGGGGGACTGGATGGTAGACTGGTTCATGGGAGGGGAGGCAGGGAGAGCGAGCCAGCTTGATGGGGGACTGGATGGTAAACTGGTTCATGGGAGGGGAGGCAGGGAGAGCAAGCCAGCTTGATGGGGGACTGGATGATAGACTGGTTCATGGGAGGGGAGGCAGGGAGAGCAAGCCAGCTTGATGGGGGACTGGATGGTAGACTGGTTCATGGAAGGGGAGCGCAGGCCGGTGTAACAGTGGGGAATGGGGGGGGGGGGGCGATGCAGGCGGCGGTTGGGGCTCTGGTGGATCTGTGGAAGTGGATGTGCAACAAGTAGTGGTAGTGACAGTTCCAAAAATGTGCAGGGAGGAGAGGAGGAGAGAGGGGGAGAGGAGAGGAGGGGAGGGGAGGGAAGGGCTCCATGTAACCTGATGTGTCCCCCAGCAGTCTCAGCCTGGAGCAGCATAGCTATAAATGGTTCAGAGCTACCTGAACCAGTCCTGACTGAAGGCTCTGTCATAAAGGAAGGTCTTAAGCCTGGACTTAAAAGTAGTCAGAGTGTCTGCCTCTCTGACCCATGGAGAGATGCTGGTTCCACAGTAGAGGAATCGGTACCTGAAGGCTCTACCTCCCAGTCTGTTTTAGAGATACTGGGAGGAGGAGGTAGGACCAGTGAACAGAACCAAATCTGGAGCAAATTTCAGACACATTCAGCTTCATTCTGGTATTGAGAAGCATGTAATCACAGCGCAAACCAGGGCACTAAGAGGCCGTACCTCTGAGTATTCACAGGTTGTTCCAGCTTGGAACAAGCAATGATGCTTAACTCCACAAAGAGACATAGTTTCAAATTTCAAAATAATTTCGATTTCTGATGAAGTTGGAATTATGTTTCTGCTGCCAAGATATCAAATGATCAAACCTGTGAAGTCCCAGGACCGGGACTGGTCATGGAGGAAGAATCTAGAATCCTGTTGTGGATTTGACAGGGATCCAGGGCAGAGAAGCCAGAACAGGAGAGAACTGGTCTCTTTGACTAGTTCTGGTCACTCCACTGATGAGAGCTGGACAGTTTTCATGTATGGAGGAGTGGAGTGGTACTGCTGCAGCGACCTCTGCTGCAGGGACCTCTGCTGCAGGGACCTCCCCAGCACCACAGTGACTAACATAGCCTGAGGAACAGTGTTGTTTGATGGCACTGGATTGCTCAGGTGTGGATAATATTCATCACTGATCAACGTTAGTGAACCCCTGCAGACTCACTGCACCCTGAGGATGAGAAGGGTGTCAGAGGGACACCATGGAGACGTTCTCACTGGCAGCTACAGTTGTGTTTTTTTCTTAGAGAAACTGATAGCAATGCAAACATATTTGTATGACGTGCAAACAAATGTTTTATTAACCCTCCCTGAAGCCTGATTCCCATCTGATTCTCAGGTTAAAGTCCACCTGTTTCTGACTCCACCCAGATATGCTGGAAACACTCAGAGCCTGAAAGTACATCCTGGAGGGTCAGCATCAGGTCTGGTCATAAACTAAGTAACCAACTTCTTAATTAGGAGAACAGACCCTGCAATCCCAGTCACATTCAAGTTCTAGAGTTCAACAAGTTCCAATAGTGCAAGTATGTAGAACAGTTGCCTCTGTCAGGGTCCTTTCATTTAATGTAATAGTCGAGCTGCTCCTGATGGAAGCATGTTGACCTGCTGTGGCCGACACCTTGGATACACACTGTTACTGTTAGTCGCTCAGGTCTCAAGGCATAGACGGATTATCATGACCTCAGGCCCTGGGCACAAACTTGCCACAGGCTCTGCTCTACACACGCAAACAGTGAACGCACAGAGGCGCTCTTCCCATTATGCACACAACAACACCGGGCAACACACAACTACACAAAATTACTGTCATTTTTGGTGTGCAGCATAGGTGTCATATAGGTATGGCGAAGTATGGCAGCTGCCATACCTTGGAATCTGGAGAGGTTCAGTAGACATCTTGTATCATCGAAGATGTGTATGTGAAACTGTATTGCACCTAAATATTCCATAATACCCCCATTAGTGAATACCAGTGTTATGAGTCGTACTGGCACGGCTGCCATCACTTCCATCACATTACCTCACTTTTCTGGTGAAAAATGTTGGAATTTGCTGCACCAAAACTGTTTCTCTGGCTTCTTGTTCCTTCTTTTGCTTTTGTTTCCAGATCCACTGAGCACCCGCCTCTCCATTTTAAAACGCGCTGTACATTTGACCCCCAGTGTACGTAGTACGTCACTGTGGCGCCAGACATTGCTGATTTAATTTTTAAATTTCTGAAACATTGAAATGATTTTATTTTCATACTACTTTTTCAAAACCACATTCAGTCCATTTTTTTAAACATTTTACCAAAAACAAACAAACAAACAAAAAACACAATTCTGAAGGGAAAGGGCCCCCATCATGACCAAGCTGCTGGCCTGCAGGGGGTCAGGCAGGTGGAGTCTCCCTTTAGTCCTCCTGCTATCAGGACCTGCTCCATTGGTGAAGACCTGGTCTCTCTGTTTCCCTGGAGTTGTGCCAGGGTCCATTGTCCTCCCTCCTCTCGGCCCCCCTGCTGCGGTTCCTTCGCTTTTTCCCCCCATCTCTTTTGTTCTATGTAGTTTTAGTAAGTCTTATATTTTGTATTTATTATTTTATAGTAAAGATTAAAAAAGTTCCTCACCTGACATCCTGCTCTGACACCTTCCTCTCACACCGCGGCTCCTCCCCCCCCCCCCCCCCAAAAAAGCTCCGCGCAGCCGCCTTCCCTCCATCTCCGCGCGCGTCCCTGCACTGAAGAGCGTCTCCCTCCACCTGCCTCTGCACCGGACCACATCACGGACAAGAACCAAGCTAAGAGTGAGGAAGATATGTTCTTTATTATCGCGCGTGCATGCGTGTTTGTGTGTGTGCGTGTGTGTGTGTGTGGGGGGGGGGGCAGCTGCGTGCTGAGCGCCTCAGCAGCAATGGATACTGCATGAGAGGAATGTGAAGATGCTTCGTGACGGCTCACTGTCGATGCCCGCGCAACTGCACGAGGACCTTGACCCACTGGACTTCTGCATGAGGTGCCCGATGATCGGGGTTAGGGTCGTCGGTGCTTTATGACTGGACTGGGAGGAAGATCTTTGTATATGTGGAGTTTGTGTGTGTGTGCGTGTGCGTGCGTGCGTGTGTGTGTGTGCGTGAGAGAGAGAGAGAGAGAGAGAGAGCACGTCTGCGTTCTCTGGCCTGGACTGTTATGTAAACTCAGATTATAAACTCATCAAATCCTGAACACGTTTGTCTGGGTGGTCTACTTCAACCGATCATGTCACAGGTCGAATATTTTCGGAGAGGAGAGGAGGCATTGTGTTGCTGGAGGGTCGCCAGTCCTTGGCCAGGCACGAGCGCCACCCGCCTATTTCAAGTGTCCCTCTGACCTTGATGCCAGCTGATTTCGTTGGCAGCCACTAAACATCAACTTGAACTGACCTCTTTGTTCTTCATGCACAGCAAAGTCAGCGGTTCCCAACCTGAGGTGCTGGGCCCTTCAGGGTTCTCTGCAGTTTTTAAGACCATCAACGAACCCTCCATCCATGGGACCTGGTGGCAAAGAAATGTGGGGAAAGCCCTGGTTTTAGATCCCCATTTGGCCCATTCCTTTTGAGCAGCGGTGGAATCATCGTCTGCTGATCTGCTCACTTGACATAAAACAGAGAAGCATTCATCCGTGGAGAAGGTGTATCGTTACAGACACAACTGGACAACATGTCCACGCCTGTTGTTGTGTGCTGGATTACAGAGTAAACGGCCTGTATCAGGTGTGTGTGTGTGTGTGCGTGCGTGTGTGTGTGCGTGCGTGTGTGTGTGTGCGTGCGTGTGTGTGTGTGTGCGTGCGTGTGTGTGTGTGCGTGCGTGCTGGACTGGTATATTTGCTACATTTGCTTCAGTTTGTGTGAATCAGTTAAATATCAATGAATATTTAGTCCCAAATCTGAATTTGCTGCTATTTTGGTGACTGGATTCATTTTTCCTACTTTTGATTTTTAGCCGCAGTCAGCTGTCCGAAAATTACACTTTAAGAATTTTATGTTGGTAGAATTTTACTATTTCAACATATTAAATAATGTAATACTGTGAGGTCCAAATTTGAGCTGCTAATGATTGATATAGGAAAGCTCTGTGAAAAAGTTTTGTTCTAAAACTGCCATGATGTAGTCATTTTAAAGGAAGAATTGCTACAATGTTCCTGGAATAAAGACTTGCTGATAATGAGCCACATGTGCTGGCCTGTTTGGAGTCGTCCAGGGTCAGACCACTAGCTGAAGGTCGTGTACACGTGACTAGCCTCTTTCTCTTTCCATAAATTTGTGTTTGTGGACTCTGAGACTAAATCTTCTTTTAATTTAGGCTGAATTGGATATTTCAGTGCACTGACTGATCTGAGTGAACAGTGAATGCATCCAACACTCAAAGGAGACGCAAAACAATGTACAATCAACTGAAAATCCATCCATCATTTTCGTCTTCCGCTTATTCCTTACTAGTCAGGGTCACGGGGGGGTGGAGCCTATCCCAGCATCTACGGGCGAGAGGCGGGGTTCACCCTGGACAGGTCGCCAGTCCATCGCAGGGCCAACATACAGAGACGAACAACCATTCACACCTACGGTCAATTTAGAGAATCAATCAGCCTCGTCCCCAAATTGATGTCTTTGGACTGTGGAGGAAGCTGGAGTACCAGAGAGAACCCAGCAGGAACAGGGAGAACATGGAGACTCACCCAGAAAGACCCCGTGCCCGAGCAGGGACTCGAACCAGGAACCTTCGTGCTGTGAGGCCAAAGTGCTGACCACTGCACCACCGTGCAGCCCAACTCATTATGAAAAACTTGTAAATTAATTCAATAAAATCTTATATGTCAGCTCTATGATTTTATTAAAATATATATTTATCAGATGATATGCACCAACATTAACTTTAAAAGTAGAACCTAAAGCAGAAAATCTTATATTTCATAGCTCAACAGAGACTTGAGTGTTTGCAGCACGGGGTCTTTCTGGGTGAGTCTCCATGTTCTCCCTGTTCCTGCTGGGTTCTCTCTGGTACTCCAGCTTCCTCCACAGTCCAAAGACATCAAGAGGGACCAGGTTAATCCAGACTCTAAATTGACCATAGGCATGGCTGGGAGAGCCAATGGTTGTCTGTCTCTATGTGTTGGTCCTGCCATGGACTGGTGACCTGTCCAGGGGGAAGGCTGCTGGGATAGGCTCCACCCCCACCACCCTCAACAGGAGGAGAGGGGGAAGATGGAGGGATGGTTTTAATAAAAAAATTGTCACAAAAATAAAAAAAAAGTTCATCAAAATATCCCAGAGCCCAACAGTTCATTTCCAGTCCTAAAATACAGTAAATGCTGATATTTAAACATCTGGAATCAAACTGAAACAATCCATCAATCATAAAAATAGTTGGCGATTAATTTTCTGTTGATCAACAAATAAATTGGCTGTCGCGAATATAATTGATACCCAACAGCGACATTTCACTGCTCAATATGTTTTTTTCAGCCAAACACAAGAAACTGTGAAACAGGAATTATGTTGGTGTTCCTGTCAGGGGCGTCTCCCCGACTGTTGGCTGGATGGCGACACGTCCAGGGCCTCTCGTCTTACCGCCGACAAAGTTGCAGAGATCTTTCCTCATATCTAGCAAAGACGCCATCAGGAATGATAAATGCTATCACGTGCACGGAACAGAAGGATATGACACTGGCAGCCAAGATAATTTACATAAACATACATTCATGCGTCACCATTACACAGTATTTAAAGCAGATGACAGGACTGTGAAGGTAGTTAGTTGCTGCGGATTTCTTGGTTCTTGCGTCGGTTTGGACGCATCACGATGTCTCGCTTCCTGAAGCCTGTGTGCTCGTCCTCATGTGAGTGTCTGGTCATGCAGGGAGCCTCTTCTGCTCTGGCTCTGCTTTCATTTGTTCACTGCTAGTCAGTGAACTGCTTTTGATCAGTTTCTATTTCTCTACACTGGAAGCTGTGTAGGGCTCCTGTACAATTTATCCACCTGGCTTCATTAGTTACTGCTAGTCAGAGACAAACAGCTTCAGTCTGTTGTTCTGATCCGTCCTAGTTGGAGTCTCAACAGAACCTTTGTATCGGCTCTATTGTAGCTGGTTTTCTCTCTCCCTCACTCACTAGTAGTGATGAAACTTCAGATCATCCCAATCTGTGCTGACCACTTACAGGTCAGGTACTGGAGCTGGAGAGCTGTTGGGTTGCTTGATATTTCAAGGGTACTGGTGCCACACTAGTAGCCCAGCTGGCCACCAGTACCAGTACCATCACATTCTGATGTAATACGAGCGAACGTAGATCACTGATGTTGGCTGACAACACCTGACCACCTTGGCATAGATGCACTGGGCCACACCTGCCGCCTTTGTTTGTGCTCACACCAGGTGAATTTGTGTGGTCAAATGTTGAAGTCTGACATCAGAACAAGATCGCACTTGAATGTTAATGGGTTCGGGTTCGGGTTGGTTATTAGGCTTAGGGTTAGGTTGTTAGGTTTAAGGTTTAGGCTTGGGTTTGGTTGTTAGGGTTAGAGTTAGTCCTGGAGTCCAGTCCTACAACACTGGCCCGATGTCTTCTTGGAGACTCACTGTCCTCCAAGTGACTATCAAGCACCTGTGATGTTTGTGTGAGATGGATCTTGAACTCACCAGCTGCTTTGACTTCCCTTCAGCCACAGTCCACGGTACTCACCTTGTCCTCCCCCACGCTCTGTCATTTTGTCTCATGTTGTCTCATACATTCTCTCACTTTCTCTCACATTTGTCTACGGTTTGTCACATTCTCTCATGTTTTCTCATGTTGTCTCATGTTATCTCAAGCTCTCACTTTCTTTCATGTTGCCTCATGTTGTCACGTACTCTCACGTTCTCTGATGTTGTTTCACGCTCTCTCATGTTTGTCGAAGGTTCTCTCACATTCTCATGCTGTCTTGTACATTTCTCTCATGTTCCCTTCTCTTGTCACACCTTTTTTTGTTTTCTGACATTCTGCAGTTTACTGACATTCTCCTGTCTTGTTTGATGTTCTGTTCTGTTTTCTCACATTTACTCCTGTTGTCTCACTTTATTGCACATTGTCTCATGATCTGTCTGACATTCTCTTATGCTCTCTAATGTTGTCTCATGTGTCTCACTTCCTCTAATCATCTCTCATGTTGTTTCACAGTGTATCATTCTGACATGTATTCTCACATTGTCCCGCCCTCTCAAGTTATCTCATGTTCTCTAATATTCTCACGTTTTCTTTCAAAAGGTCTCACATCCTCTCATATTATCTCATGTTTTCTCATGTTCTCTCATGCTGTCTTGTGGTGGTGCACATTTTCTCATGTTCTCGCATTGTCTAATACATGTTTGTTCATGTTGTCTCATGTTCTCTCACATTTTTTCATGTCTCGTTATTGCTCAGACCCTATGATGTTTGCTCAGCAGATCAACACATTAGCAGCACTAAAACACTACAAACACCCACTAACCAGTGTCCCAGCCCCCCCAACACCCATGAGGCAGCTGGGCCAGACGGCCTGGAGCCGGTTTTCACATCCACACCATTCAAAACCTGGTCCTGGACTGTTCTTGCTGTCAATGAGCGCCCAATATGAGCATTATGAGCATCATCTAATTTCACCCCCTGAACATGAATGAAATTCACTACAATTCACCACACTTGTCCGGTCTGGCTAAACATTCACTAATAAAAAAACAAAACAAAACAAAAGAGTCAATAGCGCCACCTAGGGAGCCACACAACTAAAAGATAATTTAAAGATATGCAGCACTATAACTCCTCCCACGAATGTCCCACAAACATGGGACCAACACCGTTGGACTCGTCTCATGAAGACAAACAATTCCTACACTCTGACCGCTCACCTGTCTACAACAGAATGTCCACAAATTGGACAAAACTGTCAAAATGAAGACTTTTTTTACTCCCCCAACAAAATCTATCTCCTCCTAGGGCATTAATGCTATCACTTCCAAACTTTCACACATTTCTCTCCCAACTGTGCTGATTAAAAGTTATTAAAAGTTTTTAAATGAATTACTGGGTTTCCATTTTACAAGCCGTCAAAGTGGGGGAGACACGTTTCACCTTCCAGTGGAAGCCTATTGGGAGACGGTGTCCTCTCAGGTACATACTGTCAAACAAACACTTCTCACGTCTACACCATCCATCCCACAGCTCTACCAACCACACCACTGCATTCCTGACAAAAACCCCTCCAAGAACATGGTGTTCTGTGTCCCTCTGGACCAGCGTATGCTGACTTCTTCCTCTTGTTGCACTCCAGTCCTGGTGCTCCTCCTCTCTCTCCACTCTAGCACAGATCAAAGACAGAGCAGTGGGGAGGGGTTCTTAAAGGGCCAGCTCTCAGCTCTGCTCTCACTCTAGCACAGATCAAAGACAGAGCAGTGGGGGAGGGGTTCTTAAAGGGCCAGCTCTCAGCTCTGCTCTCACTCTAGCACAGATCAGAGACAGAGCAGTGGGGAGGGGTTCTTAAAGGGCCAGCTCTCAGCTCTGCTCTCACTCTAGCACAGATCAAAGACAGAGCAGTGGGGAGGGGTTCTTAAAGGGCCAGCTCTCAGCTCTGCTCTCACTCTAGCACAGATCAAAGACAGAGCAGTGGGGAGGGGTTCTTAAAGGGCCAGCTCTCAGCTCTGCTCTCACTCTAGCACAGATCAAAGACAGAGCAGTGGGGAGGGGTTCTTAAAGGGCCAGCTCTCAGCTCTGCTCTCACTCTAGCACAGATCAAAGACAGAGCAGTGGGGGAGGGGTTCTTAAAGGGCCAGCTCTCAGCTCTGCTCTCACTCTAGCACAGATCAGAGACAGAGCAGTGGGGAGGGGTTCTTAAAGGGCCAGCTCTCAGCTCTGCTCTCACTCTAGCACAGATCAAAGACAGAGCAGTGGGGGAGGGGTTCTTAAAGGGCCAGCTCTCAGCTCTGCTCTCCACTCTAGCACAGATCAGAGACAGAGCAGTGGGGGAGGGGTTCTTAAAGGGCCAGCTCTCAGCTCTGCTCTCACTCTAGCACAGATCAAAGACAGAGCAGTGGGGGAGGGGTTCTTAAAGGGCCAGCTCTCAGCTCTGCTCTCACTCTAGCACAGATCAAAGACAGAGCAGTGGGGGAGGGGTTCTTAAGGGGCCAGCTCTCAGCTCTGCTCTCACTCTAGCACAGATCAAAGACAGAGCAGTGGGGAGGGGTTCTTAAAGGGCCAGCTCTCAGCTCTGCTCTCACTCTAGCACAGATCAGAGACAGAGCAGTGGGGGAGGGGTTCTTAAAGGGCCAGCTCTCAGCTCTGCTCTCCACTCTAGCACAGATCAGAGACAGAGCAGTGGGGAGGGGTTCTTAAAGGGCCAGCTCTCAGCTCTGCTCTCACTCTAGCACAGATCAAAGACAGAGCAGTGGGGGAGGGGTTCTTAAAGGGCCAGCTCTCAGCTCTGCTCTCACGCTAGCACAGATCAGAGACAGAGCAGTGGGGAGGGGTTCTTAAAGGGCCAGCTCTCAGCTCTGCTCTCACTCTAGCACAGATCAAAGACAGAGCAGTGGGGGAGGGCTTCTTAAAGGGCCAGCTCTCAGCTCTGCTCTCACTCTAGCACAGATCAGAGACAGAGCAGTGGGGAGGGGTTCTTAAAGGGCCAGCTCTCAGCTCTGCTCTCACTCTAGCACAGATCAGAGACAGAGCAGTGGGGGAGGGGTTCTTAAAGGGCCAGCTCTCAGCTCTGCTCTCACTCTCTGATCAAACTCAGGCTTCTAACTTCTCAACTACAAGGCCTCCACCCTGGACCAGGACACCCTGGGATTCAGGCCAGGGCTCAGGCCCTCACAACGCTGCTTGCAGCTTGAATTTTTTCTTCATGTTCTCTCACCTTCTTTCATTTTGTCACAAGTTGTCTTACATTCTCTCATGTTGTCTCATACATTCTTTCATTTTCTCTGTTTGTCTCACAGTCTCTCATGTCATCACACATTCTCTCATCTCATGTTTTCCTACATTCGTCCATGTTATCTCCAGTTGTCTCACATTCTCTGATGTGCTCTCACCTTTTCTGATGGGGTCACAAGTTGTCTCATGTTGTGTCTCCTCCAGCTCTGATCATGTCATCGGTGCTGCAGAAGCTGATCAGCCCTCTGGCCAGCAGCTCTACGGAGCCCCCCAGGAACAAGGTGACGGTGGTGGGGGTGGGCCAAGTGGGCATGGCCTGTGCTGTCAGCATCCTGCTGCGGGTAAGACGCTAACCCAAATAGCCATGTACCTTGTATTTCAGATATAGAATAGAGGAGCTAAGAGTCGCTGCTCGGACAGACACACACGAGTTGATTTGAGTTTACACTTCCTCATATCACTAACCTATCGAGGCCTGCTGACAGTGACCTCTACCCTGATTGGCAACAGAGGAGATGTGAATTGGATGGTTTGGTCTTGGTGCTGTCTTCTGCAGGACCTGTGTGATGAGCTGGCACTGGTGGATGTGATGGAGGATCGTCTGAAAGGAGAGATGATGGACCTGCAGCACGGTAGCCTCTTCCTCAAGACCTCCACCATTGTAGCTGACAAAGGTCTGACACATCCCCCAGCTCATCTTCCACCCGTTACTCGTCAAGTCACATTGATCCAATGTTTCTCTTCCTCCCAGACTATGCAGTAACAGCTAACTCTCGTCTGGTTGTGGTCACGGCTGGGGTTCGCCAGCAAGAGGGTGAGAGCCGCCTCAACCTGGTGCAGAGGAATGTCAACGTCTTCAAGTCCATCATTCCCCAGATAATCAAGTACAGCCCAAACTGCACTCTCATTGTTGTCTCCAACCCCGGTGAGCAAAATGTCTACAGCTGTCACTTGGTGCATGAGACTGTGGGGGAGAAGTCACAACATTATTAGCTTTCACGTTTGCATTCCAATCATCCTCTTACAGTTGACGTGCTGACGTATGTGACTTGGAAGCTGAGCGGCCTGCCCAAGCACCGTGTTATTGGCAGTGGCACCAACCTGGACTCAGCCCGCTTTCGCTACCTGATGGCTGAACGCCTCAGCATCCATGCTAGCTCCTTCAATGGCTGGGTGCTGGGCGAGCATGGAGACACCAGTGGTGGGTGTGTTACCCCTAACCCCTCACAGGACTCGTCTTCTCTGTCAACGCACTTACACATGATAGTCGTGTTTGTGTGTGTGTGTGTGTGTGTGTGTGTGTGTGTGTGTGTGTGTGTGTGTGTGTGTGTTACAGTGCCTGTGTGGAGTGGTGCAAACGTAGCAGGGGTCAACCTGCAGAAACTGAATCCTGAGATTGGCACTGATGCTGATAAAGAGCAGTGGAAGGCAACACACAAGGCTGTGGTGGACAGGTGATGATCAAACACACACACAGATACACACACATACGCACACTTGCATTGGACCTCGCCAGCTGCAGGTCAAAGGTCACTGCCTTTTTCAGGGCTTGTTGACCATAGTTTCTTATTGTTTAGCTTGAAAGTTTATCGTTGACATTGGAGTTTGTTAAAGTCAGGGTCCAGTTACTGGCCTTTTCCTGATCTTTCACTGTTAGAATAATTTTTTTCAGTTCAGAAGCTATGAACAGCCAAATTCCTCTTTGTAGAAGCTAAACTCTGCTGCCACATTGTATTAGCCAAGCCTGAGTTTGCATGTTCACTGTGGGGAGGATTAGCCCCCACATCCCCAAGATGACCCCTTGTTACTTTACATACCTTCTACCGAAGAGCGAAGCACAGTAACGTTCCACAGGAGTAGTTTTGATTTAGTTGAGAAGCCAACAGAGACAAGATGCTCTTCTCTGACAAGAATCTAGACATATTTACCATAGAGTCTAACATTCACACACAAACCTCAACACACACAAACCAAAACACACTCAAATATACACACATTAACACATACATGCGTGAACAAGCAGTCATGCAAACACATGCGCACACGCATGCACACGTGTGCGCACACACACACCCATGTACACAAACGTTTGTACACACACATAGGTACACACACACATGCACACACATACAGTATATACACACATACGTACAAACATTAGGAGACACATACGTAAACACACATGGGTACACACGCACATACGTACACACATAGGTACACACTCATCCATACACATAAAAATAAACATGTAGGCACACTCATTAGTACACACATACACACACACTAGTACACAGATACGTGTGCACACGCATCTGTGTGATTCTCACTGACTCATGTTGTGATTGAAGCTTCTCTTGAAAAGTGCGACACAAACAAAGCTTAGCATGAATAAACTCTTTTGATGACATCATTACTCACATTTTTTGCAAAGTACTTTCATGCCATTTGTCACTGTAGCAACAATGTATTGTATGTGTTCTTTATATTGTATGAGCAGAGAATCAATGTCAGATTTTTGACACTCTGCACATTACAGACAAACGCAAACATCATTCTCAGCACTTCTAGTTGTACTTGTACATGCATGCAGTCCTGCTTCTGAGTTCGGCTCAAACTGAGCAGGATTTGGACCCCTGACCCACACAAACCGGAAGCTCCATCTAGTAGCCAAGTGTCATTGATCATTTCCTGCCCCCATGGCTGTGCTGGTTTCCATGCATGCGTTAATGTGCTCACATGAAGTAAATAGGCCACTGGAGCAGCTTAGGGGGGCAAAGCTACACACTGACCTACATGTGGAGGGGCAGGGACATTAGGCTCTTACTGTGAGATGGCAAACCTTTGATTGTTTTTTGGACTAAAAATCGTAGTTGTTGTCTACTACATTATCCGGTTGGTCCGGGTCGTGGGAGCAGCAGCCTCAGCAAGGAAGCCCAGACTGTCCTCTCCCCACTTCCCCCAGCTCTCCGGGGGAATCCTGAGGCGTTCCCAGGCCAGCCCAGAGATATAATCCCTCCAGCGGGTCCTGGGTCGGCCTCGAGGCCTCCTCCTGGTCAGACATGCCTGGAACACCTCCTGAGGGAGGCGTCCTCTCCAGATACCTGAACCACCTCCACTGACTCCTCTTCCTGGAGGAGCAGCAGCTCTGCTCTGAGTCCCTCCTGAAGGACTGAGCTTCTCACCCTGTCTCTAAGGGAGAGTCCAGCCTCCCTGAGGAGGAAACTCATTTCAGCCGCTTGTATTCAGGATCTTGTTCTTTCAGTCATTACCCAGAGCTCATGACCACAGGTGAGGGTTGGAACGTAGACTGACAGGTAAATGGAGAGCCTCTCCTTTTGGCTAAGCTCCCTCTGTATCACAACAGACTGGTTTAGTACCCGCATCACTGCGGATGCCGCCCCAATCCACCTGTCAATCTCAGATTACATCCTACCCTCACTTTGGGGACTAAAAATGACCTGAATGAAACTACCCATTACATACTTAAAGGACACACATAAAACTTGGATGCAGCCAAAACATAAGGTTCCAGATTGACACTATGGTCTAGCGTCTCTCATCATGATTAATTGTGTAGTTTTGCTGTTCTCCCTTGAAATGCAAGTTAAATGAGTTTGTTGTCATGGCAACACATTGGTGTCAACCATGAAATAGATGTTGGACTCTGCACAGTGATTGTTAACAGATTTCTACTGTGTGTCAGCGCCTACGAGGTGATCAAGCTGAAGGGTTACACCAATTGGGCCATTGGCCTGAGCGTGGCCGACCTGACTGAGAGCATCGTCAAGAACATGAGCCGCGTCCACCCTGTGTCCACCATGGTCAAGGTCAGACACACACACACGCACGCAGGCACACGCACACACACACGCACACACACACAGATAAACATGATAACATGTTCTGCTTTAAATAGTAAGTTGCATTTCTACGCTCAGCATGGGTGTATGTATATATGTATGTGTGTGTTTTCTCCAGGGCATGTATGGCATCGGTGAGGAGGTTTTCCTGTCTCTGCCATGTGTTCTGAACAGCGGTGGCGTGGGCAGTGTGGTCAACATGACCCTGACGGATGCTGAGGTAGCCCAGCTGAAGAAGAGTGCCGACACCCTGTGGGGCATCCAGAGGGACCTGAAGGACATCTGAACACCTACGATTCACAACCGTGACCCAGAGAAAAGCACACACTCCTGTGATTACACCCCCTTCTCTGTTCTAGGACAGTACCAGTGTTTTTTCGATGTGGTGCCAGCTTAATTTTAAGTTTTTTTGTAAAACACCATTGGGCCTGATTTTCATATCAGGGCTGCAGTTTGTCAGCATCACCTACCTGACAGTTGCCACCTGACAGGTGGAAAAGACTGGTACTGCCCTTCAAAATGAGCACATTAGCTGCTCCAGAGCTACCAAGCTGAAGTTGCTGTTTGTAGTGTTTGTGGTAGCAGATGTAGACTCACCTGTGTTTGGACCAGGGTCAAGCACAACCAGCAAAGCCAAAAGTGTCACTATTATTATCATGTTTTAACCCTTGATGTTGTGAGTGTGAAGGTTGTTGAGACCAGTCGAGACATCCACCTGGACCCTGTGACTGCCTGACCTGTATGACCTGATCAACAAACTCAATAAATATGAGCCTCACAAAAAGCCTGGTGTCTTATTGCCATAAAAAACACCACCTAAAGTAACAGTATCGCAGATGTTTGGTGGATCAAACAGACAAAAAACAATCTTTTACTTCTTCTTGATATTTTCACCTCAAACTGAAATGGTCTGAAGCAAGTGACGACAAAAACATCAGATTGTATTGAAATAAACATGGATGGAATGTTTCAGAGATGGTTGAGAATCTTTCATCTCCTTAAACCAGTGACATCATAACCCAGGATGGGCAGCTCGCAGGTGGGAAAAGCTGCTTCTTTACTGACAAACTTCAAGGGTTCCCTCAGCGAACACACTGCATAGGTGTTTCCATAATACTTAGTCTCAACCAAAACTACAAGGTTATATGGGGAAAGAAAAACATTGCATGTATTTTAAATGTGGGTTTATAGCTTCAGAAGAAGTGGGAATCTTTCCCCTTTTAGTTTTAGTTTTAAGTTTCTACAAAGACACCAGGCATACAGACAAACACTGAAGTTGATGCAATCTAATGAGGCACAATAGGATTTTATGAAACAGTAGATGAAGTAAAGAAAGAAGTAAGTAAAGGAGTTTGTTTTTTTTGTTACCATTCCAAGATTCACCTGTCAATCTTTCTGCTGTTTACACCTATCAGGTAGGGGACTTAAGTGCTGACGTCTTTTAGAAGTCTGCTGGAAGTCTCGAAGAGGTGAATGAGAGGTGTAGTAGAAATTGTTTTGAAGTCTATTAGTAATGTTTTAGAAATCTGTTATAATTCTATTACAAGTCTTCTAGATTACTGTCTGTCTAAGTCTGTTTAGAAGTGTAACTGAAGTCAGGGTTAGGGTTCGATGTCAGTCGTCTTCCTGGCCTTGTCGCCTCAGGGTCATTTCTCCAGGCTAATTTGATGCAGTTACTGGCAGAGTACAGCAAGTTGCACCTCCTGCTGCCCAATTTTTCTGTCCTTCTAAAGCAGCCCACATTTTGCTCGTGTCATGCTGGCCAGGTCCTTGTCGGAAGATGCGTGAGAACAGGAGAAGGAAGCCAAGGGTTTCCAAAAGCCTGACTGAAAACAATCATGAAACTTTCAGTCTTCATTTGAGACAAGCAGGGTCTTGTGCATAAAAATTAGTCCAACACAGCAACGGTACAAAGTCATTAGACATAAATGTTGGTTCGTGATCAGCAGCATATGTCAGAGGTCTCAACAGGGCTGCAACGATGCTTCCATGTGAGGGAGGAACAGGTGATGTCAGGTTGGCAGGGAACCACAGTATGAAATCTGCAAGCAAACAAAAATCCTGACCTGCTACACATGTCTCATGATAAATTGCTGAGATATGAAAACACAGAGGTTTAGCTTGTTTGTGTTCATGTATATATATTCTTATTGTTGTCAATAATGTTGTTACCTCTTGCTTTGTTGCATTTATTTCCCAACAACAGAAAACAGGTACGAAGAGTGAATATTTGGGCCTGTTAATATCCAAACCGTTACAAACTTGATCATGAATTATATACACAAATTGAAAATTTGGAACTTTTTCAAATTATCATAAATGTCCTCCCCTGGTGGGCTGTAGAGGTACTACAGGTGGGCTGCAGCACACACTTCAGGAATCCCTGCACTAGATGATTACAAATATTATAATAATGAATAAAACAGTAAACAAATATTCATATAGTTATATTAATTTCTAAATCAAACATATATCAACATATGGAAAAAATATTAGGAAAATTACCTCTTCATTAAGTTTTAGTTTCAAGTTTTTAAAATGCATTGAGACAACCTGGAGGTATATTGATGATCTGTGGTTTGTGTGGTCTGGATGCAGTTAATCTCTTAATAATAACCTTAATAAACAAACTACAACAGTTTCTTCGTCTAACCAACAACCTGCCTCATCCAGCACCTCCCAGCCTATCTAAATTACCTGTCAAGGCCTTTATTATCATAAATAGACAGGTGTGTTTCGTGATGTGTTTTTTTACAGTTGAAGGTATTCCATCACCCAATGAACCCCCTGCAAATATCATCACCACCATTACTATTATAACAAATAATAATAATGTATTAATTAATATAGCTCTTTATTAATTATCTTAATCAATATATTTTTACAATTGTCCCTGTATCTCTTCTTGATCATAATTTAAATGTACACAACCGCTTAATTGAAAATATGTGTGTGAATGTGACTCCTGTCCAATTAATCAATAACACACTTACAGTTGTGAAAAACTGACATACATTAATTGCATCCATTTTCCTGTTTGTATGGAAAAAAAATCATTTAATGTATTCAGGAAAAATGTACCAAAGTGACTGAGAGAAACTGTCTTGTGAAATTAGACAAATCAATATGTTGCCACGTTTCCTTTCATTTGTATTCATTGCCATAGTTTTCTGACGTGTCGGCAGTCGCTGAATGAGATAGCAAACGTCACATTTTCTCTCTTTATTTTAATAGGATTTTCCTTAGATTAGTCTTTTATCATGTAAGATTGGAAACATATTTTGTAGTAAAGGCAGGTTAAAAAAAACTTTTATTGAGGGAGAAATGGTTCAGTGGGATGTGAAAGGTGGGATCCTCAGTTCTCACGGAGTCAGGGCAACAGCAGAGAACTGATTTGTCCTGGCTTTACTGACAGCTCTTCTGTAGATGTAGCCACTGTAGCGCTTCCCAAAGCGAAGGCCAAACGGGTTGAAGTTGAATTTGCTCCTGCGATCATTGCACAGAAGCTGCTGCTGGTCACTATTCTCTCTCAGGGAGAAACATAGATTGGAATCCTCCGGAAAGTCTCCTGCAGCACTTCTCCTAAGATGAATGGAGACGGATCCTGAGCAAAATAGCAACAGCAATCAGGGATGAAAACCTTTACATATTATTATTATATTATATTATATTATATTATATTATATTATATTATATTATATTATATTATATTATATTATATTATAAAAGTTCCAGGTTTGTCATGATATCATTAGGGTACTCCATGTACAAAATAAATATTTGTACTAATTTGTGATATCCAGTGTTTAATGACTAAGAATGAAGCATTCAAGTCTCTCTTCTCTAGATGATCACAATTTAATTACATCCATCAGTAACTACATCAGAAACTAAACCAGTAACTACAGGTAACTCCATCTGTATCTACATTGTGACTACATCAGTATTTATATCAACAACTACATCAGCATTACATCAGCAACTAAATCATTAACTTCATCAGAAATTACAGGTAACCGTGTCGGTAACTACATCCGTAACTACAACAGTAACTGCAGCCATAAGTATATCAGTAACTACAAGCTAAAACAACAGAAATCACATCAGTAACTACATCAGTAACTAAATACATCAGTATCTACAGCAGTAACTACATTAATAACTACAATAGTGACTACAGGTAACTACAACTGCAATTACATCAGGAACCACAGGTAACTACATAAGTAACTACATCAGTAACTACATTAGTAACTACAGGTAACTAAACCAGTAGCCACATCAGTAAATACTTCAATAACTAAAGGTTACTGCATTAGTAACAACACCAGTAACTATAGGTAATCACATCAATAAGTACATCAGTAATTACAGGTAACTACTGATAACTACATCAGTTACTACAACAGTATTTACACCAGTGACTTAATCATTAGTTGTTGGGAATTACAGCTGTAACTACATCAGTAACTACAGGTAACTTCATCAGTAACAAATCTGTAACTACAGGAAATGCCATCAGTAACTACGGGTATCTACATCAGTACCTACATCAGAAACTACAGATAACGATATCAGTTACTACATTAGTAAATACATGTAACTCTCAGTAACTACAGGTACCTACATCAGTAACTCCAGATAACTGCATCAGGAACTACAGGTATCTACATCTGTAACTTACTAATTACATTATGTAACTTAATCATTAACTACATATGACTATATCAGTAACAACATCAATAACTACATGCAACTTCAACTGTAACTATAGGTAACTGCATCTTTAACTCCAGGTAATTGCATCAGCAAATACATCAGTAACTACAGTTTTCTACACTCCATGTAGCTACATCAGTAACTCTTTTAGTGACTACAGATATCTACAGGCAACCAAGTAAGGAAATAATAGATCTTTGTTATCCTTATCCTCTCTTGATGTCTGAGACAAGCAAAGTTACATGTTTGAAAAAAGAAGTTAATCTACAGAAGTCATTTGTTCTGGCATGTTACCTCTTCCCTGTGTCATCTGTTGAGAGTCAAATGCTGGCAAAGCTGCCACCAGACTCCCTCCATCCTGACCAACTACCAGCCCGCACACCACAAAGACAGCCACCAGCTTCATCTTTGGCCAGAGGACCCAAATCCTGTCTGTGAGTGTGCAGAGAGCTTATCTATTCAGCACACACCAGCACGTCACAGCATTCACAGCATTATACATTTCCTCCAGGTGACCTGGTGCTCCTGCTGCTCACAGCCAATCATAGCTAGTTGTGTCTCTGAGGCTGGAAATTGCGACTATGTCCACTGGTGGTGGTACTGATATGCATCATTCATCAGCCCTTCTCAGAAATGTTGACAGCTCTGTTGTTGTTGCATCTTCCAGTTAGATAAGTGGGGAGCAACGGTCTAATGGTTCAGGGACAACATGGGAGGGACCCCCCCAACCCTGAGTGCTGCACCAACATACTGCTGCTCACCGTAGTTGGGACCCTCATTTATTATACTGGACTTCCTTCTCTCACTGTCATGGTTCTACATTTGAGGCTTCACAAAGGTTTTCAGGGATGTTGTGTCAGATGTGGACTGCCAGGCCAGAATGGCAGAAAATAGTTCACACCCATATACAAACACAGGACACATTGTCAGAGAATATATCAGCAAGTGAGCAAGGAAACGTGAAGATGAGGATGATGAAGGGTCCATGTCTAGGAATGAGATCATGGTGACTGCAACACCTGTGTCTCCAAATCTGTTCATCTGTTCCTACTGCCTCCCTCCTAGTAGAGCAGGTGTAGAACCTCCCTCCTAGTAGAGCAGGTGTAGAACCTCCCTTCTAGTACAGCAGGGCTAGAACCTCCCTCCTATTGGAGCAGGTGCAGAACCTCCCTCCTAGTAGAGCAGGTGTAGAACCTCCCTCCTAGTAGAGCAGGAGAAGAACCTCCCTCCTAGTATAGCAGGTCTAGAACCTCCCTCCTATTGGAGCAGGTGTAGAACCTCCCTCCTAGTACAGCAGGACTAGAACCTCCCTCCTGGTATAGCAGGTCTAGAACCTCCCTCCTTGAACAAGCACATCTGAGACAGCAGAGATGAAAAACATCCTTTACCAGCAAGAAGGTGGGGCAGATCCAGACAGACAGAGGACAGGGACAGACACAAACACAGAGACGAAAGACCGAAGGACAGAGAGAGAGACAGAGACTGAAAAGAGGGGCAGAGAGAGATAGGGGGGATTTAGCCTGAGGACAGGGACAGAGACAAAGATGGAGAAGAGATAGAGACAGAAAAGAGAGAGACAGAGAAAGAGAGAAAAGGTGAAAGAATGATGGACAGACGGGGACATGAACAGGCTGGAAGGAGAAAGGCAACAACAACTCGCTACCAATAACCACATCTACAGGTTCAAAACAAGCAATCAGTTCCAGCATAGCATGAGCAGTTCTATGGTAGCGAGCACAATGCTGAAGCTAATGCTAATACAGTACTGAGAATACTGATATAAATACTACTTGTACTAATACTAAAACTGGAGCTACGGGTGGCAGCTGGAGCCTCTTCAGGTCTGGAGCCTCCTCCAGCAGCACCAGGATCTGGGATGAGGGGAGAAGAAGAGGAGTTAGTAACACGTCTGAGGACAGGAGGAGGAGAGAGAAGCCCAGTGCATCATGGGAGATCCCAGCAGTCTGAGCCGACAGCAGCAGATCTAAGGGCCAGCATAAGCAGTCCTGACTATAAGCCTGATCAACAAGGAGGTCTTAAGTCTGCTCTTAAACCAAGAGAGGGGGTCTGGGTCCTGGACTGAAACTGGGACACGGTTCCACAGGAGGGGAGCCTGATAGCTGAAGGCTCTGGCTCCATTCTACTGTTAGAACTCTAGGAACCAGCAGGAACCCTGCATCCTGGGAGTGAAGGGTTCTAGCTGGATCATAGGGGACTAGGGGCTCTGTCAGGGATGAAGGAGCCTGATTGTTGAGGACTTTGATGGTAGAAGAAGAATCTAGAATCCTGTTGTAGATCTGCTTCTGGTCAGTCCACCAGTTTCTGGAGAGTCTTTAGGGATTTATTAGTCCAGCCTGGTAGGAGGGAGGTGCAGTAATCCAGCCTAGAAGTGACAAAAGCAGGGACTAGTTTTTCTGCATCTTCTTGAGCCAGGATGTGTCTGATCTTAGCGATGTTACGTCGATGGAAGAAGGCGTCCTGGAGATTTGTTGAAGGTGGGAGTTGAAGGATCCTGGTCAACGAGAACTCCTAGGTTCCTACGGTGGTGCTGGGGGCCAGGGTGGTGCCATCCAGGGTACCTGTCTCATCAGATCAGGTGGTCCTCAGGTGTTTGGGCCCAGCACAAGAACTTCAGTTTATCAGAGTTTAATAAAGGAAACGATGGTCCTCCATGTTTTCCTGTCCTTCAGACAGGCCTCCAGTTCAGTCAGCTGGTTTGTTCCACGTGGATCATTGATGAGTTCAACTGAGTGTCGTCTGCATAGCAGTGAACATTAATGGAGTGTTTCCTGATCATGTGACTTGAGGAAGCAGGTACAGGGTGAAGAGGACTGGTCCAAGCTCAGAGCCTTGTGGAACACCAGAACTGACTGTAGTGGTCTCAGAGGAACCATCATTAACTAGTACCAACTGAGATGGAGCTAGTAAATATGACCTGAACCAGTTTAGTGTGGTTCCTTTAATACCAGTGACAGGTTCCAGTCTCTGTAGAAGGATATGGTGGTCAATGGTATCAAAGCTGCACTGAGATCTAATCAGACCAGCACAGAGACCAGTCCCTCATCTGGTACCAGTAGGAGGTCACTGGTACCTTTGACGAGTTCTGTTTCTGTGCTAGGATGAACCTGGAACCTGACTGAATCCTCCAATCAGCTGTTGCTGAGGAGAAGTCACAGAGCTGTTTAGCAGCTGCTTTCTCCAGAACCTTGGAGAGAAAAGGAAGATGTGATGTTGGTCTGTAGTTGGTAGAACTTCTGGATCCAGGCTTGTTTTTTGAGGAGGGTTTAATTCCTGCTAGTTGGATACTAATGATATTTTAACTAGATTAAAGATTGAATGTAAAAAAAAAAATCCCTGAACCTGATTAAACGTCAATTATTAAACAAAACAAAAACAAGGTTCATCAGACAAGACTAAATTTGAAAAACAGATTAAAGCACAGATTGGTTCATTTTATCACAAGCTACCATGGTAATCATGACCAAGCACGTGTACATCTTGTAATATTCAGTCTCAGTGTTTCTAATTTGATTAACAAATAAAATAAATTAAAAAATAAATTAAAAATAAAAGTATAATAAATCATTCAATTAATTCACTGAATTAATTAAGTACAAGCCCTGATTTTGTCATGTGTACTCACCTCTGAATGTGTGTGTTAGTGTGTGCTTTAGTGTGTGTGTTTTCATATGTGTATATTTTAGCGCATTTGAGTGTGTGTTATACGTGTGTGTGTGCACGCGTATATGTACGAGCATACGTCTGTGTGTGAGACTGCATGTGTGTGTCAGTGCGCATGTGTGTGTGAGAGTGTGCGTGTATGAATGTGTGTCCTGGTTGAAGGCAGGCCTCAGTAGGCGGGGTGGAAGTTCTTTGCCCTCATCAGTCCATTTGTCTGGACCCAGGCACCCAGCCCCCCCCCCCCCCCCCCCCAAACACACACACACACATAGTCGTCAGCTACCAGTCGTGTGTCGAACCTCCAGACCTTCCAAGATGCCACTGTCACGTTCCTTGTCTATGACATCCTTAAGCGGGGTGCTGCCAGCGTGGGAGGAGGAGGAGCTGCCTGTGGAAGACCTGCTGCTCTTTGAGGTGGCCTGGGAGGTCACCAATAAAGGTCAGATCACAAGAGCTACAACAGGCAGTATTTAAAATGTATTTGTGTAAAAGTTCACACAAGAGCCAGAAGAAGACCAATGGGAAGACAACGAAATTGACAACAGGCTGTCAGCCATCTTTGACCTGGTCCAGGTGCTGGAATACAGCATCTGGTCATCTTCAGAACCTGCAGCCTGCAGTCAGCATTACTGTAAATAAATAAAAGAAAATATTTCATCCTTGAAGTTGAAGTGCAGCTGAAGTGCCCGAAACATTTAATCAGCTGAAAGACTGAAATTATACATAAATATGAGAGTTTTCGGTTTTGAAGTATCGTCCGATTTTCTACCTCAGACAGCAAATATTGCCGGGAGGAAGAGAAACAGTCTGTTAAACTTTAATCTGCAGATAAGAGCTCCCACCCCTCCGTCCTTCCCTCTCTCTCTCTCCCTCTTCCTCTCCCTCCTCCCCCCACTCTCTTTGTCTCTCCTTCCCCTCCCTCACCCTCTCCTTCCCTCTCTCTCCTTCCCCTCTACCCAGCATGCTATCACCACGCTTCCTGCCCTCACCTCTGTCTTCTTCCTTCCCTCCCTCCCTTCCTCTCTCCTTCCCTCTTCTTCAGGCTCCCTCCTTTTATGCCTCCTTCTCTCCTTCCCTATCCTCCTCCCTCTCCCCTTTCCTCCCTCTTTCCTTCCCTCTCTTTCCTTTGGTAGGATTCAGTAATGGCTGTAGAATTTTGGTCCTCCTCTTTGATGGCTACGAAAAACTGTTGGATATCAAACAGGTGGCATGCAAGTGGCTTGCTGGTGGCATGGTGATAGCCTGCTGGTGGCGTGGAGATAGCCTGCTGGTGGTGTGGTGATAGCTGCTGGTGGTGTGGTGATAGCCTGCTGGTGGTGTGGTGACAGCCTGCTGGAGTCGTGGTGATAGCCTGCTGGAGTCGTGGTGATAGCTGCTGGTGGCGTGGTGATAGACTGCTGGAGTCGTGGTGATAGCCTGCTGGTGGTGTGGTGATAGCCTGCTGGTGGTGTGGTGATAGCTGCTGGTGGTGGGGTGATAGCCTGCTGGTGGTGTGGTGATAGCCTGCTGGAGGCATGGCGATAGCTGCTGGAGGCGTGGCGTTAGCTGCTGGTGGTGTGGTGATAGCTGCTGATGGTGTGGTGATAGCTGCTGGTGGTGTGGTGATAGCTGCTGGAGGCGTGGTGATAGCCTGCTGGAGGCGTGGCGATAGCTGCTGGAGGCGTGGCGTTAGCTGCTGATGGTGTGGTGATAGCTGCTGATGGTGTGGTGATAGCCTGCTGGTGGTGTGGTGATAGCTGCTGATGGTGTGGTGATAGCTGCTGGTGGCGTGGTGATAGCCTGCTGGTGGTGTGGTGATAGCCTGCTGGTGGTGTGGTGATAGCTGCTGATGGTGTGGTGATAGCCTGCTGGAGGCGTGGCGTTAGCTGCTGGTGGTGTGGTGATAGCTGCTGATGGTGTGGTGATAGCCTGCTGGAGGCGTGGTGTTAGCTGCTGGAGGCGTGGCGATAGCTGCTGGAGGCATGGTGATAGCATGCTGGTGGTGTTTTGATTGTGTGCTGATGGCCTTGTGTTAGTGTGTGTGTGCATGTATGTGCATCTGTGTTAGTGTGTGTGTGCGTGAATTTGCATCTGTGTTAGTGTGTGTGTGCATGAATGTGCATCTGTGTTAGTGTGTGTGTGCATGTATGTGCATCTGTGTTACTGTGTGTGTGTGTGTGTGTGTGTGTGTGTGCATGTATGTGCATCTGTGTTAGTGTGTGTGTGCATGTATGTGCATCTGTGAGTGCTTGTGTGTGTGTAAGCATGTGTGTGTTTGTTTGTGTAGTGTTCTTGTTCTTTAGATTGAAACACTTTAACTAAATGTTGACAGATCATCAGGTGACTGCAGCAGGCCAACGACCTTGTGACCTCTGTAACCTTCATCCATTTACTCTTAGACTGTCAATAAAAGTGTGACATCAAGCGTATAAAGAGTGAGGAACATGTTTTAAAACAACACACACAATTATTTTTAACCAAATGAATATCATTTTTTGTTTATATTTATATATAGTATATAATGTATCATTTAGTTGGAGGCTTCAGATTAACCACCCGGCTGTCTCTGATATGATTATCATTTTTCATTGGTGCAATATAAAACTAAAGTCACCTTTAAACTCACATCTTGTCCATTTAACAGGATCAACAGGTGCAGTCATCATGGCTGAGCGCATCAGGAGAGCGAGTCGCTCCGATCACACAGCCACTCATCCCCAGCCTCTACAAGTTCTGGGGATGAGTCTGCTTGACTAATTATTTCATATTTTTTCACAATCAAACAATTAATTACACCTCCTGGCCAGAAGGTGTCTCCCTCCCTCCTGCTGCACTTATCTGGTCTCCTGGTTACCAAATTGACTCAACTACCCACATGTGTTTGGAGGTGGAATAGCAGGAATAAGACAGACAAGCTATGTCGTCTATCTCATCACCTTGGTGATGATGTTACACACTGACAATCACAACATGAACCTGTCGGGAGCTAAAGTTGCTAACTTGCTATTGTTATTGCTCATTAGCAACCGTTAGCCTAGCTCCATCAGGAAGTGGCCCCCTCAGCATGGCTGTTCAGCCCCTCTGGTCCTCCAGCTCGGACCACCGTAGAGCTGCTGAACAAGTATTGACCCTTGTCTTGCTGCTTTGTTGGTCTGACAGTATTTAGGACAATAACAGAGCAAAGCCCCATGTTTCTCTGGTTAATCTGCACCTGCAGCTCCTGAGCTCCTGGTCGGTGACACACCTGATACCAGCCTGCTCTCGCTGCTGGCTAAGAGAGTCTCAACCAGTTGGAATCTAGATATTAGCAACATTTTTGAACTGATGACATTTTTTAAATAATGATTTCACAATCTTAGGGTGTATTAGTTTTTAAATAATTTGTTCCTGAAAATTGTAGTCTCCCACACCTGTAAAATTAGAGGATAAAACACTGCCATGCTAAAGTAAGTGTGTGTGTGTGTGTGTGTGTGTGTGTGTGTGTGTGTGTGTGTGTGTTCCTGCAGTCGGAGGGATCTACACAGTGATTCAAACTAAGGCCAAGATCACGGTGGATGAGTGGGGGGACAACTACTTCATGATGGGGCCGTATTTCGAACACAACTTCAAAACCCAGGTGGAGGGCTGTGAGCCCCCCAACGCCACCATCAAGAAGGCCATGGATGCCCTCATCCACAGCGGCTGTCAGGTGGGAGAGTAGCTTGTTTAGCATGTATACATGTACACTTACCTGGGGCTGACGACATTGCTTGATTGTAGTAGAGCGTGTTATTCATGATTGAGTGTGTAAGGGTGACAAGATCACAACAACTCTGCAATGTTTCCACTACTGATCACTCTTGATTATTTCTGATAAGTGTTTTTCACTTCTGGCATTTAGTGATCATTTCTGATGATTACTGATCATTTCTGGCCACTGGTCACGTCTGATTATTTCTGACCATTACTGATCACTACTGATTACTGGACTACTGAAACTAGACTCCTTAGAGACAGTGATGGAGAGAAGGATGCTTCTGAAACTACGGAGCATCCTGGACAACATCACCCACCCCTCCATCAGCTCCTGGTCCAACACAGGAATACACAGACCAACAGACTCAGACCCCCCCACCTCAAAAACTGAGTGCCACAGAGGTCCTTTCTCCCAGTGGCAATAAAACTGTACAACACTTGTCAGTGATTGGACTGTCGACCATCCACACCCACTGTTCTGTCTCCATTCATGTCAGCTCTGATTGTTCTTAGTTTTGCTCTTTGTGAATCGTTTTGTCTGTCACGATGAACTGAGCCTGGTTCTCTCTTCATTCACTGTTTGTTGTTGTTGACAGGAGCGCTGTTGGGAACAGAATTTCCCCTGGGGAGGAATAAGGGATTCTGATTCTGGTTCTGATTCTGATTCTGATTCTGATTACCTCTGATCCCTACTGATCACTTCTGTCAACTTCCCAAACCTGTTCTAAATGATGGGATCTTTGGTTGTGGGTTTGGTTATTTTTTTATTATCAGCATTATGGAGGACGTGTATCCTTGTGCAGAGGAGTACTTGGTGAGATAAGGACTTGGGCAGATAGGCACTTGGGGATGGTAGAATGATGTGAGGAAGAAAAATAATTTGTTGTCAATAGAGATTATTTGACTGATGTGAAACGAGTCTGATGACTAAAAAATTGGGTCACATTTAAGATGAATTTAATTTCCATACAGTGATGCTTTATCATTCAACAATGGGTTAACCTGAGGAAATTTAAGATTAAATTAATTTAATTAAGTGAAAGGGTTTTTGGGGGGCAGCACTGTGGAGCAGTGGTCGTCACTGTGGCCCCCCATCAAGAAGGTTGTGGGTGGAGTCCCGGCTGCAGCACGGGGTCTTTCTGGGTGAGTCTCCATGTTCTCCCTGTTCCTGCTGGGTTCTCTCTGGTACTCCAGCTTCCTCCACAGTCCAAAGACATCAAGAGGGACCAGGTTAATCCAGACTCTAAATTGACCGTAGGCGTGGCTGGGAGAGCCAATGGGTGTCTGTCTGTATGTGTTGGCCCTGCCATGGACTGGTGACCTGTCCAGGGGGAAGGCTGCTGGGATAGGCTCCACCCCCACCACCCTCAACAGGAGGAGAGGGAGAACATGGAGGGATGGATGGATGATGGATGGAGGGATGGTTTTGGGGATGACGGTGGTCTGGAATGGGAGAAAGATGACATCCTCAGCTGGGGCCATTGATTGCTGGCTTTGCATTGATATGATTTGCTTTCTATAATGTTAAGGTAAATACATTACTACACACACATACACACACACACACACACATACACACACACAGAGGTTTCCACAGCGATGCTTATTAGGACATTCCATTGCTTTGCATTCATGTGGACAGCCAAAACCAAGCCCTAATCCTAAAATTGATGGTTGTTGCCTGAGCGTGGTGGTGGCTGCTGCTGAGGCAAACAGGCATAAAGTGTCATCCATCAGCTAACTCTTCTTGAACTTCCCACCTACTGTCACCAGTCATCCAAAACAACTACACAACAATCATGAAAGACACATACAGATGGTTTTGGTCCAGTGCTTGCTGGAGGCAAGAGGATCTCCAGTAGGTAACACAAACCCTTGTCAAAAATGGACTCATGCACAATTGACCTTTATTTCTTTTGTGTACTGTTTTCTCTGTCCCACTTTTCCTGTCAAACACAATTTAACCACTTAAAAAAAGAGAGAGCAACAAAGTTGACACAAATCTTTATATTGATATTCATAGCTATAATCTAAAAATGTTGATTGGAACTATAAAAGTATTCTTTTATAAGTAGAAGCTGCATGTCAACTAGTTGTCTACTAACAAATTGATTTGCAGTTAAAATAGACCTTTATAACCTTAACATCAATGAATCAAATAAGTTTGCAGAAGTACAGACAGTACACTTCAAAGTATACTACTAGTATTCTGATGATAGCAATATTTTTCGCATTAAGAAGTTAGCTGGGGGCGCTTTCATCCAAAAAGTAACTCTGCATTAGCTTTAATTCAATCTTGCAGACACAAAAATGCATGAAAACCATCCATCCATCCACCCATCATCCATCCATCCACCCATCATCCATCCATCCACCCATCATCCATCCATCCATCCATCCCTCCATATTCTCCCTCTTCTCCTGTTCAGGGTGGTGGGGGTGGAGCCTATCCCAGCAGCCTTCCCCCTGGACAGGTCACCAGTCCATGGCAGGGCCAACACATAGAGACAGACAACCATTGGCTCTCCCAGCCACGCCTACGGTCAATTTAGAGTCTGGATTAACCTGGTCCCTCTTGATGTCTTTGGACTGTGGAGGAAGCTGGAGTACCAGAGAGAACCCAGCAGGAACAGGGAGAACATGGAGACTCACCCAGAAAGACCCCGTGCTGCAGCCGGGGCTCCACCCACAACCTTCTTGCTGGGGGGCCACAGTGAGGACCACTGCTCCACCGGGCCACCTGCATGAACAACCTGGAGGTAAATATTTCTGCAAGCAGATTGAAACATTTGATCCTCCAAATACACACTGCTACTGTGACTGGACTGATGTAAGATCATTCTTTGGCCACTAGATGGTGCTCCTACATTAAATCCTCATGTGGTCCAGGAGCAGTAAGTTTCCCCTTCAATGTCTGGTCTAATGATGTGTTTCAGCCAGCAGAACCCTTAGAATGATGCTATGATATGGCAGGTTAGTTCCCCTAAGATGGATGTGAAGGGCTAAGCTCCATGTCAAAGACACACTGTGTGAAGGGAGGGACACCTTCTAGAGCAAAACTGCCTCAAATCAGACTCCTGTCACGAAATAATAATGCATAAATTATACAATGGAGCCTTCCTGTCATTAGCAAATAAGAGACACTTAAAATGACATTCACAATTGGAAAACACCATTTTATGATGTGTCAATAACATCTGGCAGGGGTTACAGTTGTGTGACAGTGTGATAAATGGGACTGGAACACCATTCTCCCAGTTTCACCCCAACTTGGAGCATCATGACAAAAACTTGTGTTCATGTACTAGACCACTGCATTTGTGACTGTTCCAGTAACTGCAGTGAGACTGGCCTGTGATGTCATATCTCCATGGAAATGGCCTGCCCTCCTCACATTTGTTTGATTGATATTGGTGTGTTACCTTTGTTTGGAAGGGTTAAATATATATCCATTTCATCTCAATTACTCCATGTTTATATGTTAACTATTGATTTCAAATTTTCTCTCTGTCTCCAGAGGTGAAACTATGTCTCCAAAGTGCTAGTACCATAATACTGTCACCACAGAATGCTGATTTTAAAAGAAAGTTTTGTGCGGAAGAAGGGTTAGACCACAGCAGGAGCTCTGTGAGGCAAATGTTCTTTCAGTGCTGAAATTGGTGTTGTCACCTCCCCCTCGCGGATCAATGATCTTTGTATCATGAAGCAAGGCACTGGTGGATTTTGATGCTGCAGGTTCATTTTGGCCGCTGGCTGATCGAGGGCAGTCCCTACGTGATCCTGTTTGACATCGGTTCAGCAGCCTGGAACCTGGACCACTGGAAAGGAGAACTGTGGCACACCTGCAACATTGGCCTGCCCTACCATGACCGTGAAGCCAATGACTCGCTCATCTTGGGCTCTCTCGTCGCCTGGTTCTTCAAAGAGGTCAGCTGGTATTTCCTTAGTTATTGGCTGTGCAACATAAGGGTTCTCGATTGACTGAAAACCTGTCTCACCTCCTCAGTGTCTGTGGATTTGCAGGGATCATGCAACCTCTTCTTATTGCATTGTCATCCTTTTTACAGCAATCAAATGTAATGGGTTGGACAATAAGGTCAGAGTGATGGGAACATAGGCCGCAGTGTCAGAACCACACTGCAAAATGTTAACCTTTCAAATTGAAATTACTGTAATGTCATTTCCAGTTGGTATGAACATGGATGGACAAAGTAATTTTGGGTGGACAAAACTTGTCAGTAGTTTACAGCTGTGGTGCATGGCGCTGTCATGAAAACTGGGTCCTGAAACTGGAGCTGCTGTAGATGTGTTGCCACTTGGGGGCCATCTATAAACACAAAACTCACAAATATGTTCATATACAGTATTCATATTGTAATATGAATCAATGTGAATTACAGCAACATTATGTGATGACATGCCAGTTTGTGTTCACTCATAGTTAAGCAGCTTTGGCCCTCATCACATTGATATGCATCTGTTTGGTTCTGCAGTTAACGGAGCAGCTGGGAGACAAGCCAAATGTTATCTGTCATTTCCACGAGTGGCAGGCAGGTCCAGGGCTTATTCTTTCCCGCTCCCGCAAGATCCCCATGGCAACAGTCTTCACTACACATGCCACTTTGCTGGGAAGATACCTTTGTGCTGGGAGTGTGGACTTCTACAACAACCTGGACAAGGTCAGAGAACAGCACTTTGCAGATTACTAGTTTGAAGAGGAATTATTCAAGTTTGGAATGTGCCCAAGTGTTTTAAACCAAACATTTTCAGGTGTGGGCTGCACAGCGGTGCAGTGGCAGGCTGATTGGATTCTCTAAATTGACTGTAGCTATGAATGTGAATGTGAATGGTTGTCTGTCTATATGTGTTGGCCCTGCGATGGACTGGCGACCTGTCCAGGGTGAACCCCGCCTCTCGCCCGTAGCCGCTGGGAGAGGCTCCAGCCCCCGTGACCCTTAATAGGAATAAGCGGAAGACAATGAATGGATGGATGGAAGTTTCAGGTGCTGATTAGTTCCCCACTAACCTAATGTCAGGCCATTGTCCTTCCAGCTCCTTCAATCAGTTCGAGTTACAATAGCCATTCTTTTGCTCAGTACTCACTGTGGTATCATTCAACTGTGTTCAAGGCTACATGGAGAAAAGAAGTTGCCAAAAATGAGTAGAATCAAAATTCTTCAAAAGTGCAGTTGTACTTTCAGAGCTGTTCTTTTCTCATTGCGACTCATTTGAGGCTGGGGAACCTGTTTCCTTGGTAACAGTTAATCACAGTAGAGTGTGTGTGTGCAGGCACACACACAAACATACACACACACACACACACACACACAAAAATTAATGAGTGGTGTGTTTAGGGTCTGTGGGAGTCTGTAGTTGTATTTCTAAAGGTCAGCATAGAGCTAAAGGTCACTCTGTCTCTGTGGATAATTGACAGCTAAGGTGTTCGTAGGCCTTAGGTCCTGAGGAACTTCCTGTGTTCTATTGATGGAATCATATTAATATGCATTTTCAGCCCTGCTGCTGAGACTAGGCTGAAGAGCCCATGGAATGCCATGACATTAATCTGTTGACTCCCTCAGTTTAACACAGAATTTTATTTCAGTCACCAAACTGACTCTCGCAGCACAGATTGGGGGGGGGGGGGGGGGGCATGGGATGGGAGGTAGAGGTTTCATAATTGGAGGGTTACCAGTTTGCTCCCCAGCTACCTCAGAGACTGTGCATTCTGTGCAGTGCTGAAGGAATGTGTGTATGACTATGTGTGATTGAAAGTATCAGGCAGTCAGCCATGGCTAGCTCATAAAACTAATGAAACTGTTCCATGTAAAATTCTGGCATTATTAAAAACATCTGGTTGGTTTCTGTCCTCACAGAGAATGTTAGTGGATGTTGGCCGCTCCACTACTGGCTCCACTGTTAGTCTGACTAAACTGGCCCCAGTGTGTGGTTGTGTGGAGCACAGCTTGTGTCACCACTGTGCTGGTTGCCGCTGTTTGTCACATTGTGCCAATTCATCTTGAAAGTGCAACCGTCCATGAGAAACTCCCAGCACTGCACTTTGATCAACTAGCTACAAACCTGACATTTGTTTGTTGAGCCTGGAGTCTTTCAAGAATTCAGAATATAGGATTATCAGTTTAACCAAACCATCTCCATAGTGAAGACAATGGCTGAAGGATTATTGCACTGGCTGTCAAAACCTTCCTTCGAGGTCATGTGACTACAGGCTGCAGGATAGCTCTTATTTGATTTCTGAAACCTTCTGAAGGCTGTCAATGATAATAACTGAGTATCCTGAAGTATTGTGTTTGATTCCTTGTCAATCATCCAGCAGTCTCACATTATATGAATAATAGGGAAGATAGAAGGGAGGTCCCTCCTCTCCATCAGTTTGGACCAACTGTCTTCCCTCATCGCTTAATTCTTCCTCTGCAACCTTCATGTGTCTTTATAACTATAGCAAGGATGTCCATTGTTGCTGTAGCCACAATAGCCAGCCATCTTCATTGCGACAGGGTCTACACAATACGCAAGGGCACCCAGCAATAAACCTGGCAGAAAAAGACATAGAAGCATGATCAGGAGCAACTTTAGTAACACCGAAACAGAACAAGGTCTTTACTGGGCTCCTTTTCTGGGCTACTATTGAAGCAGATATCTGTTTGCTCACTCACATTATGGGGGCCCACTCTCCTGATAGGGTATTGAATGTTGAATTAAATGTAAATCATTCAATTTAAGGTTGAAGACTTCACTCAAGGGTTAAGCTAAAGTCAGGTTAGGTTAAAGTTAGGGTTATGTAGTTGTTATGAATGGGGTTTGAGTAAGTCTCCAGTTGATGAATGTAAGTCAGTGTAATGTCCTCTAAAGTAATGGAAACATAAGAAACATAACCATGTGTGTGTGTGTTGTAGTTCAATATTGACAAGGAGGCAGGTGAGAGACAGATCTATCATCGCTACTGCCTGGAGAGAGCAGCAGTCCATTGCGCTCATGTCTTTACCACAGTCTCCCAGATCACTGCCGTTGAGGCCAGCCACATGCTGCACAGGACACCAGGTGAGCCGCCCTCCCCCTCCCATCAGGTGCACCAGGTCCAGAAGATTATTCTTTCCTCTCACCTTGTGCATCACCAGGAGAACCTACCAAAAATTTCACTACAATTCTACTTTTGTTGTTTTGGTGGCACAGATGTGGTGACTCCAAACGGCCTGAATGTCAAGAAGTTCTCAGCCATGCATGAGTTTCAGAACCTGCACTCCACAAGCAAGGCTCGAATCCAGGAGTTCATCAGAGGACATTTCTATGGGTGGGGTTTAATTTGACCTAGCTTTGTCATCAAGACAAAACCCATCAAAGGGCTTTCCTAACTAAAGTAGCATATTCCCTTAATGTCTGAAACAAACTTTTTCACCTTAAACCTGATCTTGTTCCTGACACAGACATTTGGACTTCAACCTGGACAAAACTCTTTTCTTCTTCATTGCTGGACGTTATGAGTTCTCCAACAAAGGGGCTGATATTTTCCTTGAATCACTATCCAGACTGAACTATCTGCTGCAGGTAAGGTCCTCTACATTCAATAGTACTAAATGTATTGTAAGTCCAGAGAACAAAAGAAACTTAAATGATAACTATGTAGGGTATATTGTGGGGATCCTACTCAGCCTGGGTCAATCACTAGTTTTGCTTTTCTTCCTAGCACCCATTTCTATCCTTGACCTCTTCACAGGTCCACAGAAGTGATGTGACAGTGGTAGTTTTCTTCATCATGCCAGCTAAAACCAACAACTTCAATGTGGAGTCACTGAAGGGGCAGGCAATACGCAAACAGCTCTGGTAAGCTTCTTCACCATGTTCTTGTTTATTTAGGGAGTAGGAAGATGTAAACCATCATTGACACACCCCTGCTTTTCAGTGCTTCCATTGTTGACTGTGTCATATAGGTCTCAGCTCTGGGTTATTGTTGCTGTACTGGAGATGAGAAAAATGTACATTCTGACTAAGTCTGACATGGATGTAAATATGCTGGCCAAAGTATTAGAAACTCCTGTCAACATGCCGCAGTCCAGGTCAATGCAACTGCAGCCAACAAGCTCATTAATGATCTTTCTTTAGTGACAGTATCAATCACAACTCAACATTACTGGAACTATAAAGGCACATTAGGAGGCCCAATCAATTCCTGGGGCTACTGACTACTCCTATGGGCAAGAGGCGGAAATGATTACTTCTCCTGATAAGTGAATGGCAGCCTCAACCAAGAATGTGTGTTTGTGCGCATTTGTGTGTGGTATGAAATGTTACAATTCACTATTTATAAGTCAATCTAATATTAAGCATGTGACTGATGTTCTGATCCAAAAACATATTATAAGAAATCAGTGTTAAAATTTTGTGCATCAGAAGATGTGAGATTTTGCAGAGGTTTAACCACAGGAATAACACCAACCCTAAACCCTAAACCCTAACTAGCTGTGTCCTGACTGATTCTCACCCTAATCCTAACTAGGTGTGTTGCTGAGTAGCTGAGTGCTTCTTTTTCCAACCCCAACCCTAACCAGCTATGTCGCTGAATGGTTCTCTCTCCAACTCTAACCCTAACTACCTGAGTAGCAGAGTGCTTCTCTCTTCAATCCTATCCTTAATTTGCTAAGTAGCTGAGTGCTTCTCAGTCCATCTCTGATCCTAACTAAATAAGTAGCTGAGTGCCTCTCGCTCAATTGTAACCCTAACTTGTTGTGTCGCTGAATAGCCAAGTGTCTCTCTCTTTAACCCTAGCTTGCTGTCTTGCTGAGTGAGTCTCTCCAACCCTAACCCTTACCTCAGTGCACATAGAAAGACAACCCTGCGTTGTATTGATGTTGACAGCAGCTGGCAGGTCTTTCCACTCAATGCAGCAGTGTGCATGCCAGAGTGTGTTCTGGAGGCAGATGGTAATAGAAGACGTCTGTTAAAAAAAAAAAGTATCTATATTGGAGAATGACCTCTGAACTTCTATCAGATGAGTTGGTCACCACACACGTAGGACCACTTTGTGTGGACACTAAATGGCATCGTACCAGCAGTGGAGTAATTAGCCTACTGAGCAGCTACATCCTGTCAGCTGAATAACACTGCCCCTAACATTCAGGAACAATACTTGGCAGTTCTTTTAGAATCAAATGGTTATAAAGTCTTTATTTATTTGACTTTGACAAAGAAAATTTGATATGCCACAATAATTTTCCCTTTTTAAAATATTTTATGAAGGTGGTTTATATAAGATTACTAACTGTATTTCAATAAGACAAATAGGCTCAAACAGATGCATAGAAAAAAGATCACCATGGAGTTGTGATGGGCTCAGCGTAAAATATGCCTCTCTATCACATACGTTAATACTTGACTGCTAGCATGTGCCTGGCTAGCAGGGGCCCTCTCCTCAGTGCTGTCATCACACCAGACTCGATCTGTTCATAGCTTTCACACATCAGTAGCATATGTGAAACTGCAGTTATAGTATGACATGGATGTATGAAACAATGCAGTCACCGACAAATTAGACATTCAGAACAAATGCAAAATTCTACTTTGCAAACCTTCTTCCTGAACCACACAGAGTCCATTCAACTACAGGACTCAAAGACATTAGAGTCTGTGAGTTTGTGGAGGAAGATTGAGATTGGACATGTGTCTTGTGAACTCATCAGTTCTCATCAACCATGTCCCTATTTTCTCCTTCAATCAGCGCCTTCTGTTGGATCACCTGCCCCTTGTTGTGTCATTAGTTCAGTTGTTGGTTTATTATTTTCTCTTCTCACTCTTGTGTTGGGGTTGATCACTTCTTGCTTTTGGGCCCACCTTCCTTCTCTGTGCTGCTTAAATACTACTTCTGAGTGAGTTTCATCAGTAAACTACAAATATCACCTTTCATTTGCATGCTTCCCTGATGTGTATATTTGTCATAGCAACTTTGACTTTGGCCCCCAAAACCTTTTTATTTCAGTCCCAGTGGATGTTTGTGTGTTCCAGAGCTATTTTATTAGAGACAATGGGACAGATTTGGCAAACGTGTGAGAGGATGCAGTGATATCACATGATTATTGCATTTTTTTTTAATTTCTCAGGGATACGGCTCACTGCGTGAAGGAAAAGTTTGGGGAGAGGCTGTATGATTCTCTGCTGAAGTAAGTACAGCTCCATGGACTCCAGCTCTCCAAGATGAATTGATTTGTTGAGGCTTGTTGTTGTTGTCCTCAGAGGGCAGATCCCTGACATGAGCACCATCCTGGACCGAGATGACTTCACCATTATGAAGAGAGCCATCTATGCCACTCAAGTACCAAAAGCTTCAACAAAGCTTTAAAAATTATCATTGGCAACTCGAGCTTCAGTGTCTTCAGCAGGGGCACTTTGACCCCCAGACAGAGTGGGTCGGGAATGAACACGGGGTTAGCCACAGATGGGCAGGATGATCATTCTTCCTACCCTCTGAGACGATGCAATCCTCCTCGGATATCTACAACCATAATTATGTCATAACCTGGGGGGGGGGGGGTGGTTCAGGATGTAAAATGTTAGTGTCAAAGTGCCCCTGCTGAAGTCTCTGAAGCTCAAGTTGCTCTCCCAGTAGGACAGTCAATGTCCATTGGTCTATCAATGCTAAGGTTTAAATCTTAGAGACTTTGTCTCTGAGATGATGAAGAGTTGAGAATATATTTACTTCCAAATAATTTATACAGTCGAGCCAGATATTTCTGGAATAAACAAACAGTTATTAATGAAGGCCTGTTGTGCACCAAGGAAATCCTATTTAGAAATATAAATAACAAATGTAACTTTGTCTATATCATTCCTCCTGTACTCAAATCAATCAATCAATCTTCATTTATACACAACTAGCGGTTAAATGATGAAATGGGGCTAAACATATCCTGACTGATCAAATCAAGTAGGGACCAGTGGAAACTACAGAGTCAGACATTGTCTTCGCAAAAGTGCACACCGACTCCGCATTAATTTTGGTGACCTCCGAATGGTGCAGTCAGATGTCATTCCTGCCACAATGGATGATAACTTTCAAATAGGAAGTTCAACCACATGTCCCCAAAAAGGCATCCCATAATACATCGCTGGAACGGACAGAATCCTTTGAACCAACGAATAAATACTCACTCTCTGTCAGGGGGACATCATTGAAGACAATGATTTCCAAGCAATTGCAGTAATCCATCGTCATCTTCCGCTTATTCCTACTAGTAAGGGTCGCGGGGGGGGGGGGGGCTGGAGCCTATCCCAGCATCTACGGGCGAGAGGCGGGGTTCACCCTGGACAGGTAAATGCTGTAATGATAATAATAATAATGATCAGGGGCAGCCCGGTGGAGCAGTGGTCCTCCCTATGGCCCCCCAGCAAGAAGGTTGTGGGTGGAGCCCCGGCTGCAGCACGGGGTCTTTCTGGGTGAGTCTCCATGTTCTCCCTGTTCCTGCTGGGTTCTCTCTGGTACTCCAGCTTCCTCCACAGTCCAAAGACATCAAGAGGGACCAGGTTAATCCAGACTCTAAATTGACCGTAGGCGTGGCTGGGAGAGCCAATGGTTGTCTGTCTCTATGTGTTGGCCCTGCCATGGACTGGTGACCTGTCCAGGGGGAAGGCTGCTAGGATAGGCTCCACCCCCACCACCCTGAACAGGAGAAGAGGGAGAACATGGATGGATGAATGGATAATAATAATCATCATATTAGACTCTATAGCATTCCCTGTGCCTCTTTTATCCTGTAGCATAGGAGGGGAGATGTATCTGCAGCAGGGGGACTGATCAGACAGAGCCAGAATCTATGAATGGACATCCCAGCCCAAGCCTGAATGAACAGAGCCAAGCATGGCTTAATGACCTTCCACTAGCCAAGCAGCCGGCTGCTAGTCAATAGTCTATGTCCAGGTGATATATGTCACAGCAGTGTTACAAGCAAAACGTCTATAAAACATTTTTCTCAATTAACTGAATTTATGCCGATGCCAATATTATGAGTGAAGGGGATCGACTATGAGCGTGGAGGGAATGATGGAGTGGACACTCCTCTGACCAGTGATTGGAAGAAATTGCTGTTGTTTTATGAATTTTTCTCTTCATTTTTCATCAATGCCTCATTTCTCTTGTGAGGGTCTCAGGTCAGCCCACCACTTCTGTCCTCACTGGCAAAGAAGCATCCATTCCTGGATCACAAGATTATGATCAGAAGTGGTGCCGGACTCTGTTACAGGATAGTTGAGGGAGGGGTAGTCACCCCCAGTAAGTACTGGTGGTCTCCCACGGAGTAGTATTTCAGACCTGGGTGGGGAGACGACCCTTCACTGCCACATCTGTCACCTAGCCAGTTTACTCAGTCTTTCATGTAAGCCAAAACAGTGGCTGATAGTATCAAATAGAACAGTGGGTGCTTACTGCAGTACTGCGAGAACTCCAGATCTGTTGGATATAAGTTGTGTTTGTTGTTGCATCCCCTGCTTCATTGAAATCATTTTCTGAGGAGGAAACCATGGAAGCTTTCAAATGTCTTCTGTTATAATCAGATATCATTAGGGGTTGATTTGGATGCCTTCTGCACTGATCAATACTTCCTCTCTGAAAGGTTTCTGGTCACGGACCACTGACTCAACGCTTCATTACATCCACACATCCAGCTTTTGTGTTTTTAGGACCATGTGAGGGTCATGAGTAAACAACTTTCCATGTGTGGGAACCCTCTGGAACTAATAGAAGACAGAGACCTGACTGCTCTTTCTGTCTCAACATATGGAGCAGGAATAGGATCTATGACTTCACAGGAAGGTGACATGGTGGAGCAGTGGTCCTCCCTGTGGCCCCCAGCAAGAAGGTTGTGGGTGGAGCCCCAGCTGCAGCACGGGGTCTTTCTGGGTGGAGTCTGCATGTTCTCCCTGTTCCTGCTGGGTTCTCTCTGGTACTCCAGCTTCCTCCACAGTCCAAAGACATCAAGAGGGGACCAGGTTAATCCAGACTCTAAATTGAGCCAATGGTTGTCTGTCTCTATGTGTTGGCCCTGCCATGGACTGGTGACCTGTCCAGGGGGAAGGTTGCTGGGATAGGCTCCACCCCCACCACCCTGAACAGGAGAAGAGGGGGAACATGGCGGGATGGACTTCAAGGGTATTTCGCTGAATTATGAGGAATAGAGCTGCAGTTACTTGCTCTAGGTCCGGGACACAGTCCCATGACTTCCTTAGCCATGCTGCCTGTCGACGTAAGTTTGCCTAATGAACAAAATCCCTTAAACTGCTGAACCATGTCCTTTTGGGAGCCAGCTTGGGGGTCCAGAAGATGCAAACAGCCTCTGTCTTAAACTTGTCTGAATGTCATCTCCCAAGTCATCTCCTTAATGCACGCTCCCTATTGCAGAGACACAGCCTTCCTCCAGTGACAACCCACAACATGTTGGATGATGCCACAGATCCCATCCTGACCAACGTGCGACGGATTGGCCTGTTTAACTCCAGGAATGACCGTGTGAAGGTGCAGACCACTCTTCCTGTGCGCCTGATTTAGCTTGGCTGCCCTTAGTCTGAATCTAATGCTTCTTCACCATGAAGCATGAAGAATCATTCGCAAACAAGTGTGAATTAACAACTTAAAGACACAATGTGAATAAATGTTTGGGAAACTAATGCCCCACCCCCTCAAAAAAGACAGAAAAACCTCAACCCAACTTCCTGTGTCCTCTCTGATAGATATTTTAAACTTGGACTACAAAAACAATTCATCCCTGCTCGCTTCCTGTTGGACTACTAAAATACCTCATGTGATTGGCCACAAACTGTGTTTGACACAGAAAAAAACAACATCTATGTGCTAAATTAATAATCAAATAATAAAGTGCACACATATAGATAAAAAATCATTTCTATTGTTTCAAATGTTTACTTTGTTTACAGAAGACCAATAACATTTCTGCCTTCACAAGCTTGTCAGAGAGGTCAAAAACGGATGTGTCTTCTGGTGTGTGTCTGTTCTGCTCCCAGGTCATCTTCCACCCTGAGTTCTTGTCCTCCACCAGCCCACTGCTGCCGATGGACTATGAGGACTTTGTCCGAGGCTGTAATCTTGGAGTGTTCCCCTCCTATTATGAACCCTGGGGATACACACCTGGTAGGTCCCCCGTATCCAGCCTGTGACACAGTAGCTCTTCTACATGGCTGCTAGAACATTGCTCTGACACACTAACAGAGACACACGAGCATGCACACACACACACACACACACACACACACACATACACACACACAAGTGGTAAACAGCACTCCGTTCTGCTTCCCCAGGTGAGTGTACTGTGATGGGCATTCCCAGTGTGACCACCAATCTGTCGGGATTTGGCTGCTTCATGGAGGAGCATGTCTCAGACCCTGCTGCTTATGGTGTGTACATGCACACAAGCACACACGCACACAAGCACACACGCATGCATGCACACAGTCTTTCAGCCAGTCTATTGCTTTGCCTCCTCTCTTGCTTCTACAGGAATTTACATTGTGGATCGGCGGTACCGCTCACCTGAGGAGTCCTGTAATCAGCTGACTCAGTTCATGTTTAGTTTCTGCCAGCAATCTCGGCGCCAGCGCATCATCCAGCGCAACAGAGCTGAGAGGCTGTCTGACCTGCTGGACTGGAGATACCTGGGACGGGTGTGTTTCTGTGGCACTCTTTCATGGTTGCATAGATCTCATTTGTCATTTAGAAAATTCTTTTAATTGCTGGATTGGACCCACTCAGGTCCACTCAGTTTACACACAGCTGAGATGCAGAACTCGGGATGAATAATAAAAGCTTGTGCTATGGCATAAGGCTCGAGAGGAGGGAAGGGGCAACTAAAAAAAATAGCTTGTGTTGTATGTATCACAAAACAGTCATGGCTCTGCAGCCATCTTTCTTGGAAGGACAACACCATCTTCCCCCATGATTCATGGGAAGCAGGTCAGGGGGATCACGAGTAACTCTCAGGATTCTGAAGGGTAGAGCAAAAGATTAGGTGCCTTTTTATAACTGGTGGGAGGTGGTGTGGTCCTGCTCCTGAAACTCCAGCATCAGTATAGGCAAGGCAAGGCAAGGCAATTTTATTTGTAGAGCCCGTTTTCCCCACCAGTTTGTCTCCAGGCTTCATGGCATCATAACAACATCCTCTGCCCTCAGACCCTCACATCGACTGAGGAGAAACTCCATAGAAAACCTTGAACAGGGAAAAATGGGAGAAACCTCAGGGTGAGGAGGGGAGGAGGATCCCTCACCAGGAGGGACAGACATGCAGGAGATGTTGGTACAGAGAAGAAAACAGTTTACAATGCAGAATGTGAGAAACACGGAAATGTTAATAACAGTTGAAGAAGGAAGCTTCTGGAAGGGGAGGCAGGGAGAGCAAGCCAGCTTGATGGGGGACTGGATGGTAGACTGGTTCATGGGAGGGGAGGCAGGGAGAGCAAGCCAGCTTGATGGGGGACTGGATGGTAGACTGGTTCATGGGAGGGGAGGCAGGGAGAGCAAGCCAGCTTGATGGGGGACTGGATGGTAGACTGGTTCATGGGAGGGGAGGCAGGGAGAGCAAGCCAGCTTGATGGGGGACTGGATGGTGGACTGGTTCATGGGAGGGGAGGCAGGGAGAGCAAGCCAGCTTGGTGGGGGACTGGATGGTAGACTGGTTCATGGGAGGGAGGCAGGGAGAGTAAGCCAGCTTGATGGGGGACTGGATGGTAGACTGGTTCATGGGAGGGGAGGCAGGGAGAGCAAGCCAGCTTGATGGGGGACTGGATGGTAGACTGGTTCATGGGAGGGGAGGCAGGGAGAGCAAGCCAGCTTGATGGGGGACTGGATGATAGACTGGTTCATGGGAGGGGAGGCAGGGAGAGCAAGCCAGCTTGATGGGGGACTGGATGGTAGACTGGTTCATGGGAGGGGAGGCAGGGAGAGCAAGCCAGCTTGATGGAGGACTGGATGGCAGACTGGTTCATGGGAGGGGAGGCAGGGAGAGCAAGCCAGCTTGACGGGGGACTGGATGGTAGACTGGTTCATGGGAGGATGGTAGACTGGTTCATGTAAGGGGAGGCAAGGAGAGCAAGCCAGCTTGATGGGGGACTGGATGGTAGACTGGTTCATGGAAGGGGAGGCAGGGAGAGCAAGCCAGTTTGATGGGGGACTGGATGGTAGACTGGTTCATGGGAGGATGGTAGACTGGTTCATGGAAGGGGAGGCAGGGAGAGCAAGCCAGCTTGATGGGGGACTGGATGGCAGACTGGTTCATGGAAGGGGAGCGCAGGCTGGTGTAACAGTAGGAAATAAGAGGGGGGGGGCGATGCAGGCGGCGGTTGGGGTTCTGGTGGATCTGTGGAAACACAGAATAGCAGACCAAGAGAATGTGTGAGCCTCATTTACCATCAACACTGTGAGGGAATACAGAGGACCAGTTCAGCTATGCTGTGTGTCTCTCATAAATGTTGTTGAATTGCACTTGTAAGTCTAAAGATGCGTTTATCTACTGACTTGTCATTGGCAGTTCTACGTCCACAGTCGCTTCCTGGCACTCGGTCGAGCGTTCCCTAACACATTCAAAGTGGACCCCATGGCCCCTCTGAAGGTGAGCAGATCAGAAACTCACTAAGATATAAAATTCTCCTCTTTTACTCCTTTATTATGTAGTGGTACTTGTATGTTTTTATTGTCTGAGAGTTTTTATTATTTGTTATGTCATTTTTGTATACTGTACGTTACGGGTGCTGTCTAATATTTGATATTTCTTGTGTGTAAATCTTTTTTTGGCAATGTTTTGTTTTTTTCCTTTGTCATTGTTTATGTTTTGATTGTATATTCTTATTGTTATATGTTTTGTGTGGACCCCAGGAAGAATAGCTGATGTATAGTTCATCAGCTCATGGGGATCCTAATCAAATCAAATCCTAACCAGCATCAAAGTTTACCACAAGAGACAAGCATGGCATAAATTCAGCAGTGCTTTTCATCAACTCTGTGTTCAAGCTGGTTATTTTGACTTATAGCATTAATACCTGTTTTAACACAAAAGATTCACAGTGAGACTCCACGGCTGGAGGAGATCGTATGTTGTAAATCACTGGTGATGCCACAAGCTGAGTAGCTGCCAGCTTGAGTAGAACTAAGAAGGGTCAGTTTTTCCCTGAATAGTGAAGTGATAGAATGAAAGTGAACAGAAGAATCATTACGTGTTCGGACATATCACTAGGACCGTTTGTGTGTGTGTGTGTGTGTGTGTGTGTGTGTGTGTGTGTGTGTGTGTGTGTGTGTGTGTGTCCATCCTCAACAAGGCACATGCAGCTCATCAACAGTTGCTCCTAATGATTCAGTGAAAGGTCATTTTTCTCAGGTTCCAGGTCAAACATGAAGGTGACTGGATACTCTTCTATCGCTTTTAATTGACAGCCTAACATTTGGTTGATTGGCAGCACTCCCACCCCCAACATCACATCTGTCATGTATTGTAATCAGAATAAATCAGGTGAACTCAAAGAACTGAAGAGACGACCTATAATGAAGGAAACACAAGCCGCAGGCCTTCATTCATCAATCAACACTGATCTGAGCACAGAAATCATCTTATAATTGCCGCCTATTCGCACAGCTCACCATGCAGGTCAGGACTCATCACCCCGGTAACCCACAACAATTAAGCATCTGTTTTTATATGTCTGATAGAATAGAGAAGGTTTGTAGGAGCAGATCAACCCTTTGAGTGTTTCAGACAGTTCACTCGTCCAACTCGTTCTCAAACTGTCAGAATAATGATGACAAAATGTATTAAAGCAAAGCAGTCATGCTTTTCTCTAATGGTCACAGAGACATGATACCTTTTCAGGGGCTCTCAGGTTTCCAGCACCTGGATGCTGCCCTCCATATGAATGTGTGGACGCAGGTTCGAACATTGCTTTGGCTGGCGCTAAAACATGAGTGGAGAAAAGTCTCTCCTTCCTGTCGTGCTTTCTCTGAGGCACCTCCTCTAGCACTAACTAGTAGTTGAAACTGACAGTACATTGTTTTTGGTTTTTTTAACCAGAGTGTTTGTGCTGGTAAATCTGGCCCTTAGTCAGTTAGGAGTGGAAGACAGAGGGAGTCCAGGCAAATAGGGGCAAATGAAAAAAGCAAAAAGAGGCAGGAAGTAAAGAACATATGTGACGGAGGACAAAGAGGAAACAAGGAAGACTGGCCTAAAAAAGGAACAGTTGCTAATACCACATAAATGATTCCTTTGTCTCCACAGACTGAAGGTTTCCGGTACCCCCGGCCTTACTCGGTGCCTCCCTCTCCCTCTGCCTCCATCCACTCCACACCCCACCACAGTGATGTGGACGAAGATGATGACGAGCCCTATGATGAGGACGTGGAGGCTGAAAGGGACCGGCTGAACATTAAAGGTCCCTTTGTCCTGAGCGCTGTGCCAGAGGGCAAGAAGAAGCAACCGGGAGAATCCGGGAACTGAGACTTACCACCTCAACTCCATGATAGTTGTTGAAAGATTTGCTGACAGTTGCTGAATTGGTGACGACTTGTGACAAATAAAGTCATGAAAGTGTTGAGCCGCGGAGCCTCTTGTCTGTTCAGATCAAATCCACAAGGTATGATGTCATCATAGTTTCACCTGGATAGGTGGGCTTACACTGGGTATGGGGCTAAGGGTGGACTACTGAGTGGCTTGGTGTAGGGGCCTACACGGAGGACCAGGAATAACTTTATTGGCGTACAGTTGTTTCACAATTACACACACACATATATATGTGTGTGTGTGTGTGTGTGATATATATTATGACGTGAACGAATATTTTTGTTGTAGGCATTGGTTTAGAGAGTCAAGCCTCTAAAATCCGTTGTATAAACTGCAGCATGGTGTAGCTGTGTGTTAATGTGTGATATTACAGGAGTGCTCCCGGCGGTGGGGCAGCTTTGAGTCACTGATGCGGGTTAACCTGGATCATATGTTTTCTAGAGAAAACCTTGATCCAAAATCCCTTCAGGCTTGAGGCTAATGTAATGAGGCTAACTGCTGCTAGCTGTGGTGGCCCAGCAACGTGTCAGTGAACACAAACCAAGACTGCACTGTCATGACCAGGTCACAAATGATTTCAGTGACTACAAACACTGGCGCTAAGAGTCCCACACAAATAGTGCTCAGTTCAAACTTGATTTATTAAAACATCACATTTCAAGTACTCAGAGGATTCATATGTACAAAACACAGAATTGATTATAGGGAACTAATTACAGGTTCTTAGAAGTATTCTCTCTTCCAAAGTGGCAGCTCCTGGAAATAAACCTCCTCAGGGTTTTCATCAGCTACAAGACAGAAACAAGAAACATTTCCATGAGATCCAGCAGATTATGAGACAACTTCACTTGGTCTTAGAGTAGTTTTATTCTGTGTTTTTGTATTTCTAATACTTTTGCATACTAGACAGGTGTTATCAGTGTTTTTCTCAGCCACCAGAGGTGCCCTGCATTGCAGCGCTGGGACCGTGGCAATGTTGTTTACAATCATAAATGTGACGGGGGGCTCTCACCTCCCTCTCTGGCCTGCTGCAGGAAGTTGAGCAGGATGGCGGCTGCTTGGTCCACACCCAGCTTCTCAGTGTTCTGACTCCGCGTCTCTGTGTGGGAACACACACATTCATTGGCCATGTATCCTACTGCAGCTGATACTCCTGCCTGCCTCTGGTACTACTCACAAACAGACAGGTATCAGGGTCTAACCCACTAATCTGACTGTCAGGAGTGCAAGGGCCTACACCAGCTGCTGACAGGCCTCACATTACACCCTGGTCTTCCAAAACAGACTACAATGTAGTTATGAAGTTTCAGTTTTATGAAAGGGAGATTTCAGGTGTGGGCATGAAGTGGTCATCCATGCTGGGGGTCTCACACTCCGTAGATCTGGGAGCACACGGGCCTATTTCCTCCACCAAATGAACTCTGACGGCTTTATGTTTTAAATTTTTGCCTCTCAGCAATGAGCACCAGAGTTGCCACTGCTCCTGACTCTTCGCAGGTCCACTGAAAGTGACCCCCATGGGTGACTGCTTCATACACCCCCACTTCACTGACCTTGAAATAACCCTCTGCAGTCATGTAATAATGCTGGTAGTCATATTGCTGTGGTAACATGGCCACCAGGGAATGCTAGTCACTAGGCGCTTTCACACTGGCCACCGAACCACTAATTCGCCTGTCTTTTTTGCACCTTGGTCCGAGGTGTCAGATGCAGAGTGCGGCAAATTGGGGGTCAGTTTTAGCCTGGCAATATTCCTCCTCCAAGGGTTTGCTTATTGCCATCAAGTGAATCCATGCCATTAATGTGCCAGGACCATGGATAACCTCACAGGGACCGTGAAGGATGGCTTGTTGTATGAAAAGGTTGTGGAGGAGCTCGGTCAACATGGCTATCGCCGGATGACGGAACGTCACCAGCGAGTTGAAGAACTTACGAAAAAAGCACCACCAGGCCTGTGACCACAACAGCAGCAGTGGCAGAGGGAGGTTGGACTGGGACAGAAGTTTGCCAGACTCTCACGGGGCTGAATATTCTCCAGGTGTTTATGTTGGACGTCACTGTTCATGCGTAACTTCATGTTTCACGTCACGTCACATGTTTACACCCACATAAGTGGTGGCTTTTTAGTAAAGAGAAATAATACGCCTCCATTTCACACAGACAAGACAACAAAATCCCACCTCTACCGGGCCGCAAATTTGGGGCATTCTGTGTCTAAAAAAGGGCTACTGTCACCTGAACATGACTACAGGTGGGTGAGAAGCATCTATACCTGAAGTAGCCATTGAGGGGGTGCTTGGTGATGTCAGACCAAGGGCAGCAGGAACAAGTATTAACGCTGTCAGCTACACATACGATAATGTCTTTTTCAAAATATATCAATGACTGAAATACTATGACTTCTCTGTTAAACCCTGCCAGTGTGCAGTGAGCACATATAGAACTGCTACTGTAATGACGCGTGTCAACAGCTTAAGAACGCGTGATTGTGCTGTAAAAGTTCCAGAAAGGGTTGGTAGAACATTTGACGCCATCTATGAATGACAGCTTGAACTCTCCAGACTGAACCTGGGACCTACATAACAACACCAACACAGCTGTTCCCTGGTAACATTCTCATTTACTGCCTCACCTGTCACATTCAGGTAAATGTCACCACATCAGCTTGTTTCTGATTGGAGGTGTTATGACTGTCCCTGGTCTCCCCTGACAGCTTGTATTCTCAAATACTGTCAGAAGCAGAAATATGAGAATGGATTCTTGTACCTAAGTGTAATGTGTCATACACATTTCCCTCTTTTTGGTCTTCTGAGATGAACCTGCGTCCCTCTGAAAAAGGGCACAGAATGAAAACCCAGCTCTCATCATCTCAGCACGTAACAGCATGTGAGCGGCGGTACGTACGAGTGCCTTTCAGGTACAGCATTGCCTGAGGCGTCCAGTTTCTTCTCTGGAAGGAGCCCTGCCAGGATGAGACCAAGACAGCCCATGAATCCCCTCAAAGTCCTGAATGTAACCCAATAAGATCACGAGGAAAACAACTGATATTGCAGAGAAAATTATTAGGAACCAAAGCTGATTTATAAGGTCAAATAATCAGGTGGACCGCTGACATATCAGAGGTTGTTTCCCAACAGAGATTCAGCAGCAACTGAGAAGGGGAAACAAATATGTGTTCATGTGTGGAACAGATCTGAAATAGTAATGGAAATGTTCAACTCTCCAATTTAAGAGTAATTTTATCAAAAAATACCAAATGGAATCAACACTTCTCAGGATCCTGTATACAACATGAACATGATGTGAATATTTATCGTTTTGCTCAGAATGTTTGAGGGACACAGAACTAAAGTGGTGTGAATAAATAACCTTAATGATAAACAAGCTTACCTTTGGAGCGCTCCAGGATTGTGTGACGAACATGGCCAACAGCAAGATTGTGAGAACACAAGACAGAGTGATGGTCCTCAGAGCCTGGGGGGAGGGGGAGGGTTGAATTTCATCCCATTAATGCAGTCCACTGATAAACAGCTAAATAATAAACGTCATTTAGGAAACATCAGCAGTCAACAAGCCAACCAGCGACATGACTTTGGTCACTTGGTCACGCAGAGCTAGAATGGAAAGAACCACATTAGCATTCACCTGGAGCAGCTACATTTGCTTCCATCACAGGAATTTCTACTTACTGTCATGGTGACTTGGTGTCCAACCGCTGTGTCAGAAAACGCAAAAGGTCCAAAGTAAGTGCTGGTGATGGTCCCTCCTCCAGTATTTATACCCTTCGGGTTGGGAAGCCTCCATGGGCCGCCAGCCGCGATAGGTCACGCTAGCTTGATGAGATGGGGGTGGGGTGGAGAGTGAATGCATGGAGGCATCAATCTATTCAGCCCTTTCATTGACCTGATGAAGAACACTGTAAATATCTTTGAATTGAAGTTGCTGCCAAAGCAGCCGGGGGGGTAATAGATCAACAGGAGGTCCTGAGGCTGCTGTGCGCTCAGCTCCTGGCTGAGGTTGAACCTGTCACACAGCAGCATCGTTCCACCTCCATATTGATATGTTTGCACCATGCTCCCTGAAGCAGAACATGAACAGATTAGAGGTGGATTTTATGAATCAAAAGGCCACACTTCTAATAATGAATGGAAGTATCCTGCAGCCTGAGGTGGGGTGGGGTGGGGGGCCGGGGGTGGGTTGAGAACATGCACACCTGAACTGAAGCTGTGAAAATGTGAAAGTCAAAGATCCAAGTTTCAGATCCGGTAGATCTACATCCATGGCATTAATGGAATTGACAGGAAATAATCACAATTGCTCTTGATAACAAGAATACAACAGGAATATTTACTGATTTTAAAAAATTGTGGCATCAGAGGAATTTCTTTTGAATTGGATGAGAGCTTTTTAAGAGGTAGGAGGCAGTTTGTTCAGATGGGTGAATTCAAGTCAGCAACATTAAGAATTGCCTGCGGAGTCCCACAGGGGTCAGTGTTGTCCCAAACTGTTTATTTTATATCTAGCCATCCATCCATCCATCCACTTTTTACCTCTTCTCCTGTAAAGAGTGGTGGGGGGGTGGAGCCTATCCCACCTGCATTTGGGCGAGAGGCTGGGTTCACCCTGGACGGCTCGCCAGTCCATTGCAGGGCCAACACAAATGGCACTTCTCTTACTCTCTGGGCACAGGCAAAGAAATGGTTTGGGACAGAGACTTGGTGGTGTGTGCACTATCATACCTCCAGTGAGCCCCCTTCCCCTCGAGCCCCCATCCTGACCCTGAGTTCCCATCTACTATGGATTAAGCCCTGATCTGGGCCATGTCACACTATAACTCCAGCGTCAGGCAGCTCCAGCAGAAGGAAATGGACACCAAGCAGGTTGTACAGTAGTGTAGCAGGATAATGGTTAAAGAGCCCCTGAGTAGAAACTAAAGGGTCTGAGAATGTTGACAGGCCCTGATTGGCTAGCAGGTTAGCAGTTTCTGCTCAGCCATCGCGTAATAATGCAGTAATGTCTACAAAATCTATTCATGTAATAATGCAGTGGTGTCTATAAAATCTATTCATGTAATAATGCAGTAATGTCTACAAAATCTATTCATGTAATAATGCAGTAATGTCTACAAAATCTATTCATGTAATAATGCAGTAATGTCTACAAAATCTATTCATGTAATAATGCAGTAATGTCTACAAAATCTATTCATGTAATAATGCAGTAATGTCTATTCATGTAATAATGCAGTAATGTCTACAAAATCTATTCATGTAATAATGCAGTAATGTCTACAAAATCTATTCATGTAATAATGCAGTAATGTTTACAAAATCTATTCATGTAATAATGCAGTAATGTCTACAAAATCTATTCATTTAATAATGCAGTGGTGTCTACAAAATCTATTCATGTAATAATGCAGTAATGTCTACAAAATCTATTCATGTAATAATGCAGTAATGTTTACAAAATCTATTCATGTAATAATGCAGTAATGTCTACAAAATCTATTCATTTAATAATGCAGTGGTGTCTATTCATGTAATAATGCAGTAATGTCTATAAAATCTATTCATGTAATAATGCAGTAATGTCTACAAAATCTATTCATGTAATAATGCAGTAATGTCTACAAAATCTATTCATGTAATAATGCAGTAATGTCTATTCATGTAATAATGCAGTAATGTCTACAAAATCTATTCATGTAATAATGCAGTAATGTCTACAAAATCTATTCATGTAATAATGCAGTAATGTCTACAAAATCTATTCATGTAATAATGCAGTAATGTCTACAAAATCTATTCATGTAATAATGCAGTAATGTCTACAAAATCTATTCATGTAATAATGCAGTAATGTCTATTCATGTAATAATGCAGTAATGTCTATTCATGTAATAATGCAGTAATGTCTACAAAATCTATTCATGTAATAATGCAGTAATGTCTACAAAATCTATTCATGTAATAATGCAGTAATGTCTACAAAATCTATTCATGTAATAATGCAGTAATGTCTACAAAATCTATTCATGTAATAATGCAGTAATGTCTATTCATGTAATAATGCAGTAATGTCTACAAAATCTATTCATGTAATAATGCAGTAATGTCTACAAAATCTATTCATGTAATAATGCAGTAATGTCTACAAAATCTATTCATGTAATAATGCAGTAATGTCTATTCATGTAATAATGCAGTAATGTCTACAAAATCTATTCATGTAATAATGCAGTAATGTCTATTCATGTAATAATGCAGTAATGTCTACAAAATCTATTCATGTAATAATGCAGTAATGTCTACAAAATCTATTCATGTAATAATGCAGTAATGTCTACAAAATCTATTCATGTAATAATGCAGTAATGTCTACAAAATCTATTCATGTGATAATGCAGTAATGTCTACAAAATCTATTCATGTAATAATGCAGTAATGTCTACAAAATCTATTCATGTGATAATGCAGTAATGTCTACAAAATCTATTCATGTGATAATGCAGTAATGTCTATTCATGTAATAATGCAGTAATGTCTACAAAATCTATTCATGTAATAATGCAGTAATGTCTACAAAATCTATTCATGTAATAATGCAGTAATGTCTATTCATGTAATAATGCAGTAATGTCTACAAAATCTATTCATGTAATAATGCAGTAATGTCTATTCATGTAATAATGCAGTAATGTCTACAAAATCTATTCATGTAATAATGCAGTAATGTCTATTCATGTAATAATGCAGTAATGTCTACAAAATCTATTCATGTAATAATGCAGTAATGTCTATTCATGTAATAATGCAGTAATGTCTACAAAATCTATTCATGTAATAATGCAGTGGTGTCTATAAAATCTATTCATGTAATAATGCAGTAATGTCTACAAAATCTATTCATGTGATAATGCAGTAATGTCTACAAAATCTATTCATGTGATAATGCAGTAATGTCTATTCATGTAATAATGCAGTAATGTCTACAAAATCTATTCATGTAATAATGCAGTAATGTCTACAAAATCTATTCATGTAATAATGCAGTAATGTCTATTCATGTAATAATGCAGTAATGTCTACAAAATCTATTCATGTAATAATGCAGTAATGTCTATTCATGTAATAATGCAGTAATGTCTACAAAATCTATTCATGTAATAATGCAGTAATGTCTATTCATGTAATAATGCAGTAATGTCTACAAAATCTATTCATGTAATAATGCAGTAATGTCTATTCATGTAATAATGCAGTAATGTCTATTCATGTAATAATGCAGTAATGTCTACAAAATCTATTCATGTAATAATGCAGTAATGTCTACAAAATCTATTCATGTAATAATGCAGTAATGTCTACAAAATCTATTCATGTAATAATGCAGTAATGTCTATTCATGTAATAATGCAGTAATGTCTACAAAATCTATTCATGTAATAATGCAGTAATGTCTATTCATGTAATAATGCAGTAATGTCTACAAAATCTATTCATGTAATAATGCAGTAATGTCTACAAAATCTATTCATGTAATAATGCAGTAATGTCTACAAAATCTATTCATGTAATAATGCAGTAATGTCTAGTCAGTAGTCTAATAATAATGCAGGAGTCTTTACCCATTCCAATGATGTAATAATGGAATAATAATGTCTACTTGGTAGTCTAGTAATAATGCTGTATTTTCTACTCAGCAATCTGGTAATAATTCTATTAGGTCTTCTCAGTTTTCAGGTAGCAATGCAGTAATGTCTACTTACTCTTGTAATGAATAATGCAGTCATGTCTACTTAGCTGTCATGTAATGATGTAGTAATTTCGACTCAATAGTCATGTAACCTGTCTCAGGCGTCCCCGGTGTTCTGTCTCACGGAGAACTGTTGGGTGATTTTAGACTTGCTCTACTTGTAAAGTCTCATGAGAATTGTTGATGTCATTTAACCCAATACAAATAAAACAAACTTGATTTTGTGTCATTATCAATTTTACATGAAGAAGCTTCCAAATGTGCTGCAAGCCAAAACTCTTTTGGTGTTGGAGATGCAGAGGTAGATCACTCTACTGCTCACGCTGGTTCGTGTGGAAACATTCCTGTTGCCTCTTTCTTTCCCTCTTCTTTTTTCTACGATTCCACCTTCCGTACATTAATATGTGATTGAAATTTTTACATGTATCTATTCCATACTGACTTTGGTGCAGGATGTTGTGGATTTAATTCCCATTCAGGGCAAGTAACAGTGTCGACCCTTAGGAAAGGTTCTTAATGCTGTTAGCCTAAACTCAGGATGAGTAAGTTATACCAACTCAGATGGGTCAACAAGGTCCGCATCAGGTTCTAGAGAACCAGGGCAACCTGATAAGAAATAGGCTACTGAAACCAGACGAGAGAAACAAATCTGGATCTGCTGGACAGCTGCTGCACTAGTTACCCCAGCGAGAGGTGGTGCACCATTCATACACAGGGCAATTCATAGTGCTTACAAGACAAGACAAGAGTTTATAACACAGAATGTGGACTTCTGGTAGGCAGGGGGGGCGGGGGGCAGGGAGAGCGGGCCAGCTTGATGGGAGGGGATAGGAGAGGAGAGGAGAGGAGGGGAGGGCTCCATGTAACCTGATGTGTCCCCCAGCAGTCTCAGCCCGTAGCAGCATAGCTACCAATGGTTCAGAGCTACCTGAACCAGTCCTGACTGAAGGCTCTGTCATAAAGGAAGGTCTTAAGCCTGGACTTAAAAGTAGTCAGAAACTTACTTGGAAACCCAACATCTAGACTGAAGAAGAAACAACTTCTAGCGGTCAGTAAAGACACGTATATAATTTAGATGAACATGTTAGTTGGCTAAAAGATGTGTTTGTGCTGGAACTGGTCCCACTGCAGCAGCTTCCTCTGCTTCCTGACATCATCTACAGCAGGTGAGACCCTGATGGGGCATCGTGTCTCCTAAAAGTCCACATCAAAATAACTAAACCAGCCATTTAAAGTAGTGCATTGCCTATTGATGGGTGGGTTGTGTTGCGTCACAAAACCTCTCTGATAATCCCTGACCAGTATGTCAGTCAGTGCACTGCCTGATACCTCAGTATCAAAGCCTCGCAGAATCCCGGAGGGACCCAGACCCTTGGACCCACCACCAGACTTCAAACATGGCACTGCACTTCTAGGTACCCATGATGCAGACACCAAGTTAGCTGTCAACTGGATTTTGAGATATTTAAGTCATACATGTGTCTTGATTTCATAGCGGACAAATGGAGGAGGAAAGGCACTGCAAGTAGGGTTAAATATGGCTGCATCCCTAGATCCAATCACAAGTGAGATCCCATCTGCCATTAGCCCAGTTGGGACAAGATGTCACCGTCCTGCCAGGCCTATAGCCTGCCTGAGGTTACAATCATGAGCTTTTCTTCTGCACCCTTGCTCATCCAACAGGTGCAGTGGCGAGAGATCAACTGTTGAACAAGAGAAAATCCTGCATTGTTGTAACTTGCAGGGTAGCCTATTTTCTTTGGTTAGCCAGGTTGATTGTACATGCACGTTTCTAGAACTCTCATCTTTTTTTCAAACCACAACGATGCAGACTCGCCAAATAAATGGGCCACGATGCCTGACTAGATCTCTTTCAGCTCATGTGTGCATGCCTATGTGATGAGGCAGCAGGTGTGAGCAGACCCATGTCTGTACTTCATCTTTGTCTTGCTCAGTTCAGTAGTTAGCTGCTACACTGCTAGTAATCCTGCCAGCTAGGACATTTTTGTGAGAGTGTACACTTGACACATAGTTAGGACTGGTGTTATCCAGGGACCCCTTTTGAACAGATACAATTAGATTCTCTGTGGACAAGAAGTCGACCACTGATCATTCAAAAATAATTTATAATGAAGTAAAATGAGCCAACCAAGAAGAGAAAACACTAGTAACAAAGGCAAACACGACAATAGCCACAATTGGTATTCCAAAGCTGCAGAACACACAGAACAAGAGCTGCTGAGAAGCTTTTGTCCAAATCATGTCGAGGTTAAAGCACAGGCACAACAATAGTAACACGTGGCAAGCTGTCGGTCCACTTCTCATCCTGGATTTGTCTGGATGCTGCCAAACTGATGAGTCCAAGACTGATGAGTCCAAGACTGATGATGAGTCTATGCAGGCCTTTTTAGGCATCTTCCATCCTCCATTTTATTGCCAGATACCCTCCATGTTGAGGGGATCAGTGGCATGTGAAATATTAGTTGTAGTGACCTTGGTAACGGCATCCTTCAGTATCAGACCGCTGGTTGATTGGTAGTGACCAGTGACCTAACAGATAAACTCGAAGCAGTCTTTCCCTGCCCAAGTGCAGAGCTGCAGCTGATAGACATCAGTTCCGTGATGGGAGATCTGTGGGCAACAGCCTTGCAGGATCAAACCAGTCCCGTGCTATACCATGGTGTTGCTCTCGCCTGCTTTGTCCACATACTGAAAAAGAAGAGAGGAGCCTATTAACACCAGCAATCTCCCAATGAACCGGTGCCATTCAGCTGGGCTATGCTAATGCAGTCCTAGTAGGAGCATGCACACTGACAGGAACACACCACAGGGACCCAAGAACCACAGCTGGACCTCCTGCTGCATTCCTATTATGCTCATCTGTACATCCGTTAAAAGATTAGTGAGACTGAATATTCCAAGATTAGATTAACTTTAATTATTTGTCATGTCTACATCTCATGAATGGTCTGATCCAGTACAGATTCAATAACAAAGGAATGCTAGAACTCTCATAAGAGAGGTTTCCTCCCTTGGTTCCATCTAACAACACGTGTAACTGCTGACTGCTCACCATCACTGATTACTGGTTACTGGTGGCCATCCCACACCGAACAGACAGAACTCTGGCTAGCTGCTGGATAGTCCTCTTCCTTGGTGGTGTCTCCCCTTCCGGTGGCAATCTCATTAACAGCACTGTTAAGGTACTGCCCCAAAGCAGAAGCCTCAGTCACCCTTTCGCTGCCACATTACTGCTGGCCTCCCCCTGTGGGGGTCCTTGGCCCAGGATTAAAGGTCCTTGCATTTTTGGTGCTGTTTGACTCTCCGCATGAGCAGACGTTACTGGCATTAATTAGAGTTTAGGACATAAGATTGTATTTGTGTGGGTTTAAATCATCACAGTGATATTTGAATTTATCAAATAGTTCCCAGATGTTAATGACAAGTATTTCTACTTGAAATACCCATTCTTAGTTCCACTTCATCACTTGAACTGAAAGCACCCATTCTAACCTGGGTAGCAGCAAGAAGCCACCAAATTTGACTTGTCTTCTCCAATAGTTGTGTGAAATGAGCCATGTGACACATCAGGTGCAGTCCACTGATTAGTTCATAAAAAGACAATTATTTCTCTTCCAAATAATTAATCTGACAGCTGATATAATTTTTGTTGAATAAAACTGACAGTTTTGATTTTTTTGGGGGAGGTCTGTATTTTTATTTGAAACACGAGCCTGGTGATCAGCCAAACCTGACGTCCACCTCCAGCCCCCTATCCAACGAGGTTTGGGGGTAACTCATTTTGAAGGAAAAGTCACCATTTGAATGACTCCAGCTTCATCTTCATATTGGAATCTTGATTTGGATTATGGTGTCCAAGATGTCCTCAAAATGGACCAATTTGCTCCTAATAACATCAATCTGTGGTGTGTGCCTCGCCAGTCATGATTAAACAGAAGCTCAGTATATGCTGCTGCCTAGTGGACATGTTAGCATGCATGGGAGAATCGGCAGTGACTGACCACGACTGCTGATTGTCCTCAGAGCCTTACGACGGCTTTCAAAAACAAAGGGACAGAGACAGAAACAGATTGACATCGAAGGAAAGCTTCTGGCATCTTGGTAGGAGCACATGCATTAGCAACAAAGCTAATGCGTATTTGTATGTTCTATGTCATCTCAGCCTCCATCGGTTGTTTTCCTGTGGTAACAGCTGGTGCAGGAGCTGATCTGTCATTTGACTGGTGCGTGAATGCTGCGTGTAATCATAGCAGAGCTGCTGCAATACTGAATACTCACTGCACTGATGAAGGGCAGGTTCAGGATGGAGCCCAGGACAGGTATTCTTCTGATAAAGCCTATAACGACGGGGAAGAAACCCCTGCATGTGACCAAACAGAAACAGACAGGGAGCTGAGTCATACACTCAAGATGGAACAGAGAAATCAAAAACTGCATCCTACAATTCCCATGATTAAACACCATCACCTCATTCAACTGCCAAAGACTTGAAAAGAGAGGATGCAAGAATGTCATTTTCCTTGTGCCACCTCCCAGTCGATTTCCTAGCATATTAAGGCTCTGTTCTTGGTGCCCCCACCTAGAAGTCCAGGAGATTAACCTATGACCGCGAGGGGTTTCTCACATTGCAAAGCAGACTCTCAATAGCATGCCAAAGAAATGAGTTGGTAAACCTAAAGGTAACTTGGCCGGTTCCCTGGTTTGCAGGTCAGAGACCTGAAATCAGGTGTGTGGTTCCCAGCAGCTGAAGATATTAGACAGTTCAGCTCTACATCAGATCCACCAGTAACACCAGACTGGTGGATGGTGGAGGTTCAGTTCTACATCAGATCCACCAGTAACACCAGACTGGTGGATGGTGGAGGTTCAGTTCTACATCAGATCCACCAGTAACACCAGACTGGTGGATGGTGGAGGTTCAGTTCTACATCAGATCCACCAGTAACATTAGACTGGTGGATGGTGGAGGTTCAGTTCTACATCAGATCCACCAGTAACACCAGACTGGTGGATGGTGGAGGTTCAGTTCTACATCAGATCCACCAGTAACACCAGACTGGTGGATGGTGGAGGTTCAGTTCTACATCAGATCCACCAGTAACACCAGACTGGTGGATGGTGGAGGTTCAGTTCTACATCAGATCCACCAGTAACACCAGACCAGTGGATGGTGGAGGTTCAGTTCTACATCAGATCCACCAGTAACATTAGACTGGTGGATGGTGGAGGTTCAGTTCTACATCAGATCCACCAGTAACATTAGACTGGTGGATGGTGGAGGTTCAGTTCTACATCAGATCCACCAGTAACACCAGACCAGTGGATGGTGGAGGTTCAGTTCTACATCAGATCCACCAGTAAACACCAGACTGGTGGATGGTGGAGGTTCAGTTCTACATCAGATCCACAGTAAACACCATACCGGTGGATGGTGGAGGTTCAGTTCTACATCAGATCCACCAGTAAACACCAGACCGGTGGATGTCGGAGGTTCAGTTCTACATCAGATCCACCAGTAACATTAGACTGGTGGATGGTGGAGGTTCAGTTCTACATCAGATCCACCAGTAACACCAGACTGGTGGATGTTGGAGTGGTGGAGTCTTAAAAACCTGGGTTGCTAACAAGAGTCCAGAGGAGCCTACAGAGGAGGCTGTAGGAGGAAGTATTCCTCGGCTAACGTTAGCTTAGCGCTGCTAACCGTAGCATCCAGGCTTCCAGCATCATCAGAGGGTTCATTAGTGAAGATGATCCTGATGAACTGAATCTGGAAGATCATCAACTTTTGTTCCCCAGAGCTGATTTACTGGTTCAATCACCACAATCACATGGAGCGATCCTATTGGCTGCTGGGGGAGGAACCAGGAGATGACCACTTCCTGTTGGTGGAGGAACCAGGACATGACCACCTTCTGTTGGTGGAGGAACCAGGACATGACCACCTCCTGTTGGACTGTAGAACACACCTCATCCCTGACTGCTAACTTTCTGTCGGACAATAAAGCTTCCCCATCCCTGACATGCTAACTTCCCGTTTGACTACAAAGCTACCTCATCCCAGACATGATAACATCTTGTTGGACTACAAAGTTTCTCATCCCTGACGTAATAACTTCCTGGATTGTTGTTGGACTACAAAACTACTTCACCCCTGACATGATAACTTCCTTTTTGACTGGAAAAAGCCAGACAAGCCTCTGATACAATAATCTGATGTGGGTGGAGACCCAGGGTCCAAAATCTCTGTAATAGATTTTTTTAAGTTCATGAAATGAGTGGGCTTGTTATGGGCTCTCTTCAGTTCAACCTCTGTGTCCTCTTACCTGAACAAGAGGAAGAAGCCGTAGATCTCCAGCACCACACCGATGATGGGCCAGCCAATCAGCACCACAAACACACCTCCCAGGAAGAAACTGGTGGCTTTCATCTTGTGCTTTTGGAAGAAGAAGCGGAAGGTCCTCTCGAGCCCGATAACGAAGGCCAGTCCAGCAACAAACAGGACCTACATTGACATACAAAATACCAACACTGCAGTATACCTCCACACACCCTCTTGTGATACAGTATCGATATTTGAATTAAAACAGCTGGTGTTACAAATGGGGTCACCTGTTGCCCTTTCGACAAGCTGTTTATGGTACGTGTGTGTTCTCTCAGCTAAGACTTTGCATGCTGTTGCATATTGCTTCACAGTTAAGAAGTTCTTTTTAACTGAATGCAGAATATAAATACACAATTCCCCCTTTTTCATTTTGTCACTTGTATGAAGTGACTTTGTGTCAGTCAGTGCTTCAATCAGACGATGGAGGCGGAGCCAACACTCACATTCCCGATGGCCAGGAGAGCTTTGTCAAAGAATAGGATCATCCCAAAGAAGAGGAAAAACACGCCGAAGCCCGTTAATCCCATTCCGATCTCTGAGGGACACACACACAAAAATTGGTAAAATTGTTAGATCCGGGAGGAGCTATATCCGTGTACATGTGTTTCCTCCTGCTGTTCATTGACAGCTCAAACTCTGTCATGTTGACCTCTAGTGGCTGACATACTGCTACTGCAACCTCTTTCACTGAGTGTGTGTTTGTGTAGGAATATATAAATATATATTCACACACAGATAGATAGAGAGATAGGTAGGTAGGTAGGTAGGTAGGTAGGTAGGTAGGTAGGTAGATGGATAGATGGATAGATGGATAGATGGATAGATAGATGGATAGATAGATAGATGGATAGATAGATGGATAGATAGATGGATAGATAGATGGATAGATAAATGGATAGATAGATAGATGGATAGATAGATGGATAGATAGATGGATAGATAGATAGATGGATGGATAGATAGATGGATGGATAGATAGACAGATAGATAGAGAGATGGATAGATAGATAATAGATGGATAGATAAATGGATAGATAGATGGACAGATGATAGATAGATAGATGATAGATAGATGGATAGATAAATGGATAGATAGATAGATAGATAGATGATAGATAGATGATAGATAGATGATAGATAGATGGATAGATAAATGGATAGATAGATAGATGATAGATAGATAGATGATAGATAGATAGATAGATAGATGATAGATAGATAGATGATAGATAGATAGATAGATAGATGGATAGATAAATGGATAGATAGATAGATAGATAGATGATAGATAGATAGATGATAGATAGATAGATGATAGATGATAGATGGATAGATAGATAGATAGATAGATGATAGATGATAGATAGATAGATGGATAGATAAATGGATAGATAGATAGATGGATGGATAGATAGATGGATGGATAGATAGATGGATGGATAGATAGACAGATAGATAGAGAGATGGATAGATAGATAGATAGATAGATAGATGATAGATAGATAGATGGATAGATAAATGGATAGATAGATAGATGGATGGATAGATAGATGGATGGATAGATAGATGGATGGATAGATAGATGGATGGATAGATAGACAGATAGATAGAGAGATGGATAGATAGATAATAGATGGATAGATAGATAGATAGATAGAGAGATGGATAGATAGATAATAGATGGATAGATAGATGGATAGATAAATGGATAGATAGATAGATGGATAGATAAATGGATAGATAGATGGACAGATGATAGATAGATGATAGATAGATAGATGGATAGATAAATGGATAGATAGATAGATGGATGGATAGATAGATGGATGGATAGATAGATGGATGGATAGATAGATGGATGGATAGATAGACAGATAGATAGAGAGATGGATAGATAGATAATAGATGGATAGATAGATAGATAGATAGAGAGATGGATAGATAGATAATAGATGGATAGATAGATGGATAGATAAATGGATAGATAGACAGATAGATAGAGAGATGGATAGATAGATAATAGATGGATAGATAGACAGATAGATAGAGAGATGGATAGATAGATAATAGATGGATAGATAGATGGATAGATAAATGGATAGATAGATAGATGGATAGATAAATGGATAGATAGATGGACAGATGATAGATAGATGATAGATAGATAGATGGATAGATGGATAGATGATAGATGGATAGATAGATGGATAGATAGATGGATAGATAAATGGATAGATAGATGGACAGATGATAGATAGATGATAGATAGATAGATGGATAGATGGATAGATGATAGATAGATAGATGGATGGATAGATAGACAGATAGATAGAGAGATGGATAGATAGATAATAGATGGATAGATAGACAGATAGATAGAGAGATGGATAGATAGATAATAGATGGATAGATAGATGGATAGATAAATGGATAGATAGATAGATGGATAGATAAATGGATAGATAGATGGACAGATGATAGATAGATGGTAGATAGATGGATAGATAAATGGATAGATAGATAGATAGATAGATAGATGATAGATAGATGATAGATAGATGATAGATAGATGGATAGATAGATAGATAGATGATAGATAGATAGATGATAGATGATAGATAGATAGATGGATAGATAGATGATAGATAGATAGATGGATAGATAAATGGATAGATAGATAGATGGATAGATAGATAGATGGATGGATAGATGGATGGATAGATAGATGGATGGATAGATAGACAGATAGATAGAGAGATGGATAGATAGATAATAGATGGATAGATAGACAGATAGATAGAGAGATGGATAGATAGATAATAGATGGATAGATAGATGGATAGATAAATGGATAGATAGATGGATAGATGATAGATAGATAGAGAGATGGATAGATAGATAATAGATGGATAGATAGACAGATAGATAGAGAGATGGATAGATAGATAATAGATGGATAGATAGATGGATAGATAAATGGATAGATAGATGGACAGATGATAGATAGATAGATGATAGATAGATGGATAGATGATAGATAGATGGATAGATGATAGATGGATAGATAGATGGATAGATAGATGGATAGATAGATGGATAGATAGATAGATGGATAGATAAATGGATAGATAGATGGATAGATAAATGGATAGATAGATGATAGATAGATAGATGGATAGATGGATGGATGGATAGATAGATGGATAGATAGATAGATAGATGGATAGATAAATGGATAGATAGATGGATAGATAGATAGATGGATAGATGGATGGATAGATAGGACAGATGATAGATAGATGATAGATAGATAGATGGATAGATAAATGGATAGATGGATAGATAGATGATAGATGGATAGATAGATGATAGATGGATAGATAGATAGATAGATCGATAGATGATAGATGGATAGATAGATGGATAGATAAATGGATAGATAGATAGATGGATAGATAAATGGATAGAGAGATGGATAGATAGATAGATAGATAGATAGATGATAGATGGATAGATAGATGGATAGATAGATGGATAGATGATAGATGGATAGATAGATGGATAGATAAATGGATAGATAGATAGATGGATAGATAAATGGATAGAGAGATGGATAGATAGATAGATGATAGATGGATAGATAGATGGATAGATAAATGGATAGAGAGATGGATAGATAGATAGATAGATAGATAGATAGATAGATAGATGATAGATGGATAGATAGATGGATAGATAAATGGATAGAGAGATGGATAGATAGATAGATAGATAGATAGATAGATGATAAATGGATAGAGAGATGGATAGATAGATAGATAGATAGATAGATGATAGATGGATAGATAGATAGACAGATAGATAGATGGATAGATAGATGGATAGATAGATAGACAGATAAATGGATGGATAGATAGATGGATGGAGGCCCTCTTGTTAACAAACACAATGTGAGTCCGACACGTTGTCAAAACAAAATGTTTTAACACTGCAATGATGTCATCTCCAGTTGAGACATACGATGGTAACAACTGCTGGTTCAACTGGTTTGTGGGAAGTCAAACTGGTTTCGATGTTTGAAAAGGAGTGTGAGCCTCATCATCACCCCGACTCTTTCTGCGGTTCACCCTCACACCAAGGAGGTCGATGACGCATGAACGTACCTGAAGTCCTCCACACGGGATTAGCATGAACTTTAATACACACGACTGGCTGACTGGTGCATTTAAACAGGCGTTATTTGCTGCGTCCTTCACAGCAGAATGACTTTATTCATCCGGAGCGAATTCAGACTTATTATCAGAGTTAAAACAGATGAACAAGAACTAAAAATACACGAGCAGATACGGACGCAGTGCCACGGCCGCCGAAGCTCCCTTCTGGCCCGACATGAAGAGCTGAGAGCCGGAGTCTGTAAGTCAGCAACACAAAGCTGACAACAAACTGTTAGCCGTGAATGCTTCAAGCTAAAGCAGGTGAACGCTACGACTTACTCTGTGAGTCCGTGAGCGAGATCATCTTGACCCTAACTGAAAAGCCGTGGCCGAAAGAAAATCGGAGAAAATGATTAAAATGCTCCAGAGGCGATTGTAGAGGAACTCTTGGGGTGGCAGCTGCAGCCTGCCACTGGAGCTACAGCCACGTCTTCCGGAAACACACCTTCTCGCGATGTCACCTTCCGGGATCAGCGCCGCGTTGCGTTCGAAGGCCTCAGTATCGCCCGCAAATAAAGATTTTTGAAACCCTACCGATCATATATTTACCTACTCTGCTGCTACGCGGAGATGGATATTTGCGAAGTATACAGGGTGAAGCGGATTCAAACAAATCATGGTTCTTGTACGCATCACATGAATGAACTGTTGCCCCGATTTGACTCTGTCAATCATCGGCGCTGAGCGGCCCGCCTACGTTTAATCGTCACAGACTTGAGGAAGAGTTGATCAGGACCGATAGCTTTTTGTTGTTTGCTAAACAGCATGGAATTGTTTTTTGCTTTTTTCAAGAGTCTCACTGGGTTGCTGGTGATGATGATGCAGGGTTAGTGAGAGGTCATTGAGGGAAGACCCTATGGCTGGCACATGGCGCCCAACAACCTGCTGGGGTCGCCACGCTGAAACATTCATTTTCTGGAACTATTCCACTCGGTCTGTGTTGAGATGGTCACTTCCTTTCACAAGTGATTCACAATGACAACCTCGATGTGATAATAATTAATGTGAATGAATACAATTCCAACTCTGAGAACGATAGTCTTCTTGAAAATCTTACAAAATCAGATTCAACGATCTCTCAATAACTTTCCGAATTCAGGCGTAGTGCTTGGGAGGGGATTTCAATATGTTTTTGGACCATAATATGGACTGTTAGCCTCCACCAGATCAGTCCTCTGTAAGAAGCTTGAAGATAGTCATGCAAAAATTTAATTTGATTGACATATGGAGGGAAAACAATCCCAACATGAATGATTTCACCTGAAGGAACAAAAATGCCACCAGACGGTCATGCATAGATTTTGGCTTGTTTCCCTGTTCTCAGTTACCATCATTACAACACCCAACACACCCTAGTGCAGCCTCCATTTGTATCCCTTTCATACTAAAGTATGCCTGGAGTGCCTTTTGAGGCTTAATTGCTCTCTGTGACAGCGCAAGACAGTCAAAGCAGTCACTGGAAAACTAAGAATACATTTCTGGAATCAAGCAAAAGCAGAAAACTCATTTTGTAGTGATGGGAGCTTCTAAAATATGAGTCTTGCCAATACTTAAGAGGTTATGGTCGTGTGTTAGCGAAAGCTCGTCCATACGAGGGAGAAAGGGCAGTTTCTAAAGTAGCTGCCTTACCTTTAAAACGCCCAGCAAATACGTCAGATGGATACAGACCAGAATTAAATGCACAACAGATTAAATCAAATGAAGTGTAAAGCTGAAGGAGCCTTTGGAAGCTCAAGCAGAAGATGGATTGAGGAAGGTGGAAAAAATCAGCCTATTTTTTTAATTTGGAAAGGCATTGTGGAAAAATATTTTTTTGATAATATTTCTAACTATTTGCTTGGAGTTTTTTTAGAAAGCATTGAAAACGGACCCCCCCTTCACTGACATGAGGGCTGGTTTCATGGATTTCAAAACCCCAAAAAGATCATAATTTGATTGATAACTGGAGGCTCATCTCCTTGTCAAATAATTACGGCAAAGTTTTTCTTCCGTCGTTGCTAAAAGGATCAAATCACTGAAGTTCAGTCAGGCTTCGTGTTTCTCATCACGCCAGGCTGGTTTCAGACCTGACTGGCTGTTGGTTCCTTTGCTCCCATGATGGTTACCTTTTGTCTTTGGACTTCTCGAAGCCTTTTGACTTGGTAGAACAGTTTCATATTTCCCTTCATGGAAAAATTGAGCTGCAGTGACTTTTTTGTAGAGCTGTTGAAGCTCTGCTCACTCACGGTAATAGCGCCATCGAACTGAAAATGGTCCCTCGCCTGGACTTGATTCAAAGCGCGGTGTGGGGTCGGGCTGCCCAGCCTCGCCATATTTGTTCCTGGTCTGTACGCAACTCCTCACCTCTCATGTTAAATATAGAGCGATACAAAGTATATGTACTGCAGGCAGGGGAATCTAGTTCGTCAGCTTGCGGACGACACAGCCTTATTTCTGAAGAATTTGAGTCAAATTCCCATTGCAATTAAAACATTGGAATTAGCCTAATTCTGGTCAACCCATTCCTCAATGCTCACAGCCTGTTACTGGGTCACTCTGAGTTTCTGCGTGAGTTGAACCTCCCTGCTCCTCATTTGCTGTGGTCAGGAACTCTGCTTCTGTTGAGGAGGCTCAAAGTCTGGCCTGTTGACCACATCTGGACCCCCAAACAACTTCAGACACTCAAGTTTGTGGAGTCACGTCCATCAAAAGGAAGAACGGTAATCTACGCTCTTTATTTCACAACGCCATCACCGCCCCTCATGTTGCTGCTGACTAGTCTGGTCAACTTGAACTGGAAAAGCATCTGGACTCTCCTGACTCCTAAAGAGAGGGAAATGTAAAATGAAACATAGATGTTACCTGCCAATCATCTTCTGAAGTTCAGGAAAGACGTTTGTGTTGACTGCTGGTTTTGTAAATGTCCCCTGAAACACTGCTTCGGCTGCTTTGGTGTCATCCCTACACGAGCAAATTTTGGAAATTTGTATTCTGGTTTATTGTTGATAAAACTGACGATAACTTTGCTCTTCATTGGAAAAATGTATTGTTTGGTCTCATCAATAAGGATAAAAACAAAATTAAATCTTTGTATTTAATCACCCTTGTGAAATTCCATATTCACAAATCCAAATTTAGTCATTCTAAACCTCTCCTTAATTTTTGAAAATGAACTCAAACGATACATGACAACCATGACCTGACTTGGTAAACAAGAAATCTGTTAAAACTTTTGATTTATGCTCCTCATTCAATGTCAATGTGCAAAATCCCCAGGCTCCTTATTAGGGCCTGAGCCAGTCCCTGGCGAAGACCCTAATATGTTTCGAAGTCACACTCGTTTTGTTTTTATGTCTTCATGACTATTGTTTGTTTGCTTTGTGTTCTTTGTAAATTGACAAGCTCGCAATAATAATAATAAAAAACATAATAGGGTCTTCCCCTGAAGTCCTTCAGGCTCAGGCCCTAACAATGATGATGATGATGAAGAACGTAGCCGCTCGCTGATCCGCCTGGCAGGCTACGTCCAGGAAATCAGAATCCCCATGTACCTGACTTCCTCGTCCTGCTCAGTGACGTAGCCATGGCAACCGTGTAGCGCTCTCAGCCACGCAGGAAGAAACGTGGATAAAGAACGGCAAGTTGTTTCTTGGCGTTATTGCTGGGTTAGTCCGAAAGAGACGTGGACTTGTTTCCATCAGGTCAGCCGACGTCATAGCTCGAATGCTAGCTAGCTAGCTGAAGCACAAGCTTACAGCTAACTGTCCCCTTCTGCTAAGCTAGCCGTGCTAGCTTCACGTCGTTCCGCCAATGTGAGAGCAGGGGTGGTGAAGTTACTTTGAATACTAGTAATCTTTGTAACCTCTGTGCTCTGTCCACGTGGTACATGTGTGTTAGTAGTGAGAAGTAGGATTTATTTCATATTTTTCTCTAGAAATGTTAATTCAGCTGCTTAAAATGCTCCTTGCGGTAGTTTTATTTCAGCTGATGCAGAAGCAGACGAGCCTGTCTTGTCAAAGTTAACAAACGGTGACGTCACATAATATCGATTAAGATCAGGTGACTGTTCTTGAGTATCGTACTGAAACATTACAACTTGACCATTTGTCTGCGCTGCAGGGAACCACCACGAGTCCCCGGAGAAAAGATGGCTGGTGGTGCCGGGGCAACGAGCGGTGAGTCCTCCTCTTTTCTGCCGGAGAAGCAGGCGGGACTGAAGCCCCGCAGCAGTCCCAGCCAGCGCTCGTTAGCCCGTGAGGTGGGAGCCTGATGACTCGGGGCGGTGCAGGTGTGAGACCTGCTGGCTCCCTGGTCACAATATCGGATCAAGGCCTCTGGGACATGCTATCCTGCTAGCATCTGCATGTAGTTCCTCTTAGCTCATGCTAGCTACTACAACCATGTGTACCATGTAATCTGGGTGCACACAGTTAGTTGGTCAACACAAAGTTTATGGTTATCATTCAACTGTTGGTTGTATTTTTACAGAGGAAAGAATGTGCGCTCTGAACCATTTCCTTTGGCGCGCGCGCACACACACGCACACACACGCACACACACGCACACACACACTCAGTGTTGGGTTGTCACCCCATGTCGCTACTCAAGTGAAAGAAACGTTGTAGTGTTTGTCGCCCTCTAGTGGTTTCATCCCTGAACACAACAGAATGGAACCGTCAGTCTGGTCTCGTGATATCAACATTTAAACCTCTATTAGCATAATTTTGCTGTGAATAAATAAATGGTTGTCTGGCTTCAGATGTGCAGACAGAGCTGGACTCGCTGGAGCTGGAGCTGGAGGCGGTGGAACTGCAGATAGCGGAACTCTTGCAGAAGCAAGCTGACCTGACGTCCCGCAAGAATGTGTTGCTGCGGCAGCTGGAGGAGGCCTGTGATGCTGCACAGTTGCCTGCAGCATCCGCGTCTGCAGACCACCCTGCAGTGAGTGAAGAGGAGATGCAGCGCTATGACGGCACAGGTAGGAAAGCTGATGCTCCTGCTGTGGAGCTCGCTTCCGTCTCACTCCACTAGGAAACATGCTACTGCGGAGTGTCAGTGAGCAACGTTGTTTCTCTCCCTCAAGCAGTGTTTATTATCATTAATAGTAATTGTATCTTCCTGATGCTCACAACACACACACACACACACACACTCATAAGCGAGAGCTTTGTGATGACAGTAAGATTTCTTAAATGTTTAAAGGTGTGCTGTGGTCATGACTTCATCTAAATACCGAACTTAAACAATCGTGCTGAAAGACTTGCTGTTGGTGAACGCGCTGGGCTTTGCTGCTGGAACTCTTTGATTGGAATAATTCAACAAATTCTCATGATTCGATCATACCAATTTTCCCATTTTCAAAACTGTCATGGCCATATCAGTATAGACGTTTGAGTTCATGAGTCCCTTGTCTCACTGTCCTTGATCATTGCTTTACAAAGTGATAATAGATACATATCCCTTTTTTAGAAGAGATGATGTAGGCGGGGCCACAGCTAGAATAAGTGTGTGGGTGTGTTCATGTCTGGCTTCATGTCTCCTCCTCATGACATCAGCCATCACCTGCTCTGGAACGCCCCCCTCCCACTCTGGCTGTTTTCTTTGTCTTCCTCTGGTGGTATTGGAGGCATATGTGCTGCCGCCAACTTTTTCACAGAATAATTCAATAATCGTGTGGCTCCTATTTTTTTTTTTTTTTTTTTTTTTTTTTACTGGTTATTTAAAGCCACCTGCTTTTGGCTGGTCAGGTACTAATTTCTAACCATGTAGTGGACTGAACTGTAAGTGGGCGTAGCATATTTGAGTTCAGGTGTGAAGTTCTGGCCTGACCTGCCTGTTTTTCCTGTCATCTGATCTTTGGTAGAGTTTCCATGGTCCAAGGATGTGGCCCAGCAGCTGAAGGACTCCTTTCATCTGTCCAAGTTCAGGCCACTGCAGCTGAGGGCCATCAACCTGACACTGGCGGGAAAGGACGTCTTCCTGGTGATGCCCACTGGCCGTGGAAAGAGTCTGTGCTACCAGCTGCCTGCAGTCTGTTCTAGGGGTATACCCCCCACCAACAACACACTCTGGGTTCATGTGTCCACCGAGTACACACAGGTTTCACTTAAATGTGTGTGTGTGTTTGTGTGTGCAAGGGTTTACCCTGGTTGTGACTCCCTTGGTGTCCTTGATGGAAGATCAGATCATGTCCCTGAAGTCCCTGTCAGTGTCTGCAGCCATGCTTAATGCTTCTAGCAGCAAGGTAATGAGTGTGTGATCCTCTTCGCTGGGACTTATTCCCCTCCAGCAATGCTCATATTGAAAGTTTTCTTCTCCTGACTTTCATAAGTCAACAAGAATCAGGGTTACTATTTTTACTATTCACTATTTATTTCACAAGGCACAAACCATAACAACAGAAGAACACTGTTGACATCAAGTGTTACTGGACCATGGGAAGAATGACAGGAATCCCATGAGAAACCCTCTGACCACCAGAGTCCAGATACAAACCTGCTTTCAGCATGTGTGCAGTTAAGACATCATTGGTGTGTTTGGGATGCGTTCTAGGAACACTCAAAGACTATTATGGCTGCAATGACCGATCCGATGGCCCCCTTCAAGCTGGTTTATGTCACTCCAGAGAAGATTGCCAAGAGCAAGCTGCTCATGTCTCGCCTGGAAAAAGCCTACAAGTCAAACCTGTTGAGTCGCATTGCTGTGGACGAGGTCCACTGCTGCAGCCAATGGGGACACGACTTCAGGCCAGGTGAGGGGGTCTCCTACCCACAACACCTAGACTTTCCCTCATTTCAGCATCAAGAAACTCAGAGTTTTCACCACACAAAAGTGTGTGTGTGTGTGTGTGTGTGTGTGTGTGTGTTGTGCACAGACTACAAGCTTCTAGGCATCCTGAAGAGGCAGTTCCCCAAGGTTCCACTTTTGGGGCTGACAGCCACTGCAACCAGCAGTATCCTCAAGGATTGTGAGAAGATCCTGTGTGTCCAGCAACCAGTCAAACTCTCAGCCTCCTTTAACCGGACCAACCTCTACTATGAGGTGGTATCTCTCACAGCCTTTCTGTGTGTGTGTGATGCTGCTAGGTCATGGTTTAATATGACCTACACCAGCCCAAAAACATTTATTAAGTTGCCATAACACTTCAGTTATTTAATGTCTCTGTATGAGATGTCAGAGATGAATGAGCAGGGACAGCTAAACTTACTAACTAGCCTCTGCGCTCGCCAGCAGTCATGACCAGACAGATTGCTCTTTCATGGCTAACTGCTAAATATAAGGAAAGCAAACAGTAACCTTGAATTGACACCCTGCACTGCCTTGTAATTGCCACGCCACGGCAGCCGCAGTTGATCACTGCCATTCTAGACAACAATGCAAGTTCCACTAGAAGAGATGGGGACATCCCAGAAGCAGCTCAGCACACTGCTTCACGTGGAATGCATGCTGAGGCTGTTTTTGACGGATGGTGCCTCCATCTGCCCTGTGCAGATTTAGCCAGACAGAAAGTCCCTACAAGGGACAACCTTGTCAGTTTTCAAAATGAAACACCATGGACAAACTCCTGATTGCAAAAACAGACAGAAAAAGACACAATATGACCACGTACTCTATGTGTACATTATGGAAACACATAAAGACACAATGACCATTCTGCAGAATCTGAGCAAGTAAACGAAACGGGGCAGAACAACTGAAACACTGCTGGTGAAATTGCAGCTGTGTGGGGATGGACATGATCGTGACATAGCCATGCCGGATGTAAATACTTGGTGTGTCAGCAAGTAAGCAAACACACATTAAATATGTCAACATTTTCTGCCCATATTGCACAGAAAGTATTGGTGTTATTGATGGCCTTTTTTTTTACACAGACTTCATGCTTAAATAGAAAATTGTCATATATCGCCTCACTTACATTATCGCAACATATCGCAATACTTACCATGATACACAACCCTAACACTGCAGTAGTTTAGTCCTAGTCTGGAAAGATGCCTAACACACTTCTTGTGTCTCAGGTTCGCCTTAAAGATTCTGACAGTGAAGCCTCCATAAATGACATGGCCTCACTGATCCGCTGCAGATACAAGGACCAGTCAGGTAGCAACGTGTCCAGCATGATGAGGTTAACATGATGTTGAATTGCCAGTGAGTCAGCATGCTTTGGACCCCACAGGGATCGTTTATGTGTTCTCTCAGAAGGATGCTGAGTTGGTGTCATCAGAGCTCCAGAGAAGGGACATCCTGGCTTATCCTTACCATGCCAACATGGCCCCTGATGACAAGTCCCGTATTCACCGCAAATGGACCTCTGGCAAAGTCCAGGTAGTAGCATCACGAGGACACCGTCTTCACCATCCATGAGCTGATATGTTCTGTACAATAATGTAGAGCCTGTCCTTTTTACCTGCGTATCACTGTGGGCCTCCAGGTGGTGGTAGCAACGGTGGCGTTTGGTATGGGCATTGACAAACCTGACGTCAGATTTGTCATCCATCACACCATCAGCAAGTCCATCGAGAACTACTACCAAGAGAGTGGACGGGCAGGTAAAGGCTCTGCACTGTCTTGTGTTGACACCATACTGGTCTGGACCATTGTGTAGCTCATTCTGGTGTCTTTGCTGTGTCTCCAGGCCGAGACGACAGTCCAGCAGACTGCATCATCTACTTTGGCTTTGCAGATATCTTTCGAATAAGCACCATGGTGGTGATGGAGAATGTTGGACAGAAGAAGCTGCTGCAGATGGTGGACTACTGCCAGAATGTGGACAGGTAACACACACACACACACACACACACATAAACTGGCCCAGTGTGTTCCAGGATGGCTTGAAGGTGTCTGCTGTGTGCAGGTGTCGGCGCGCTCTCATGGCTGTTCACTTTGATGAGGTGTGGGACAATGAAGGATGCAACCAGATGTGTGACACTTGCCGCCATGGAAACGGTTCGTGTGGGACTGATCTTTTGAATATAGGTGTGGTGAGATGTGAGCCAGTGTGCGTGTATGTGTGTTCGGTGGAAGTACACATGAAAACAGTTGGCTTGTCATGTGAATGAATCTCCTGCATCTCTCAGATGAGGTAGCCACAACAGTTACAGTTAATTAGCTAACTGCAGTATGTCTCATGAAGAAAAGACTCACTCTCTGCTCTTTGGTATGGCAGCTGTCAAAGAGCTGCTCAGCCACATCAGCTACATCAGGCCAGGTTGTAGCAGCCAAGTCTGGTGCCTCTGTTACTCTTTAGCTAGCACATTGTTCTTCAAAGGCAAGTGGCTGGAACAAATGGGTCAAAACATCAGGTCTTGTTTAGCAGTTTTACCTTCAGTGTTATCAGCGCACCAGTGTCCTCAGGTCAGATGATCCTAGTTCGCAGGTCCACAGGACAAGCAGCACTGGGTTGGGCTGGATCACTAGTGGGACCACTTCTAGGAGGCTGAGTCGTCAGCGCAGTGTTTTTCAACACTCAAATGAAAGATTTTGAATGGACAGAACAAAGTCAAGAAGCTCAAATATCCTTGGCCACTACAAGTTGATCTGCACCCTGACCATCTGCTCTCTGCTCCATCAGACCACACCACCATGGACATCAGTCACCAGGCCAGACAGGTGGTGCAGATTGTGGAGCTTGCAGCATCTATGGATGAAAGACTGACGCCACTGAAGCTGGTCGAGGCGTGGATGGGAAAAGGCTCGGCCAAGCGCAGGAAGATGATCCAGACCACCACACTGCCTCGGCCGCAGGTGGAGACTGTGATTGTCCATCTGCTGCTGCAAGGTTACCTCAGGTGACTCATCTCAGTCCGTTGGCAGTGGTCACCTGAATATGCTGCTGAGATCAGACTTGGATCGTGGTCCTGAGAGCTGTGTCTGACCTCACTTTTCCTTCAGTTGTATCATTCTGATTTCAGCCTAATCTCACAAAGACCAGGTGCAAATGTTCTACCTAGTAAATGACCAGGTGTGATGGTGTGTCAGCAACAAATGTAGGAACAGAAAAAACATGTCCTGAAACATGAGCACCAGATGAAAGGTCAAGAAAAAGATGACAAATTCCTGTCTCCTTTACTGAGAAGTCTCACTGGGGGAACGGAGAGTTGGACTAATGCAAACACCCCTGTCTGTGTGACCCTGATCCAGAGAGGATTTCAGCTTCACTCCCTACACCACCTACTTCTACATGAAGCTTGGCCCCAAAGCTCCACTGCTGAAGAACCAGAGCCACATATTGAGCATCAAGATGAGGGCAGCAGGGACTGCTACAGTGAGTAAACGCCACCTACTGAGACTTATCATCACACTGTTGGTTCTGAGTATCTCCCTGTTCTTTTTGTAGCTAAGGCTTGCACCTCAATCCAAGAAAACTCCTCTAAACCTGGCCGGATGTCCTCATCCTCTCAGATCTGTTTGAGTGTGTTGAGACGCTAAAACATGTTGATAATCACCAGAGCTTCAACTGACGCTGCACACGTCAGGAGCATAACAGTCATTATTTTTGCAGTCAGTGAAGAGAACTCTGTCATGGTGTTCTTAGCAGGTCATGATCGGGACCCATGGCCAGTCCTGCAAGACAGGTTAGGGTTAGGGTTACCTTGGGTTAACCTAGGGTAACCCTGCTCTCCTGGTGCAAAGCTTTTAGCTTAAAGCAGAGAAACTAAAGGTGAAAAACAATTTACCAAACTGCACTGTTTCTGTCCAGGGAGGTAACTTCAGGGTAATTTTTTTTCTTCTTGTGTGGAACTGTATTATGAAATGACAAAGAAAGAAAATCTGAAGTAGAGCAACTAGATCGAGGTCCAGGCCGTGAAAATTCCCTCGCGAAGCTTTTCACTGTGGAACACATCTGTCCTGAAGGGGATGGTTTGTCCCTGGTTCTGTGTTCCACCCTGGCATGATGTCTACTGAAGATGCCTGCTCACAAACAAACACAACTAGTCACATAAGCAATTTGGTGAAGATAATGAACTCAACACAAACACAGTACTACACACAGGTCAGACCCTGTGGTGGGCAGTCTACTTTCACCAAGACCCACCTACATTAAGTCTCCTCTCCTTTTTAAAACAAGTTGCCAGCTGTTGCCAGCTGTTACCAACGTTATGAACATTTCCACTAACCGGTCAAGACCCCAGAATATTTTTTGCTATGATCACGATAAAAAGAAGGCAACTATCATTAAAAGAATATATTTTCTTGTAGGTGCATCAATTCTTTTTTTAATCAACACTCAAGACCAGGTTTCAAAGAGAGCAGAGGAAAATACATTTTTGTTCAATTAATGATTTGGAACCATAAAATTAATTTATATGGATTTTCTCTTTTCCATCTAGATACTTTGTGTACTATCAAAAGTCAAGTCAGTTTTAGTTTTCCCCTAGACCCCATCCCAACTAAGCTGCTCCAAGACTCTCTCCCCTCGTTAACCCCCCCTCTTAGATATGATCAATGTGGCGCTGGTATCTGGTTCTGTCCCTCAGTCCTTTAAAGTAGCAGGAATTAAACCCTCCTCAAAAAACAAGCCTGGATCCAGAAGTTCTACCAACTACAGACCAACATCACATCTTCCTTTTCTCTCCAAGGTTCTGGAGAAAGCAACAGAACTAGTCAGAGGTACCAGTGACCTCCTACTGGTACCAGATGAGGGACTGGTCTCTGTACTGGTCTGATTAGATCTCAGTGCAGCTTTGATACCATTGACCACCATATCCTTCTACAGAGACTGGAACCTGTCACTGGTATTAAAAGAACCACACTAAACTGGTTCAGGTCATATCAACCAGGTCATCTCAGGTGGTACCAGTTAACGATGGTTCCTCTGAGACCACTACAGTCAGTTCTGGTGTTCCACAAGGGTCTGTGCTTGGACCAGTCCTCTTCACCCTGTACCTGCTTCCTCTAGGTCACATGATCAGGAAACACTCCATTAATGTTCACTGCTATGCAGACGACACTCAGCTGAACTCATCAATGATCCACATGGAACAAACCAGCTGACTGAACTGGAGGCCTGTCTGAAGGACAGCAAACATGGAGGACCATCATTTCCTTTATTAAACTCTGATCAACTGAAGTTCTTGTGCTGGGCCCAAACACCTGAGGACCACCTGATCTGATGAGACAGGTACCCTGGATGGCACCACCCTGGCCCCCAGCACCACCGTAGGAACCTAGCAGTTCTCTTTGACCAGGATCCTTCAACTCCCACATTCAACAAATCTCCAGGACGCCTTCTTCCATCTACGTAACATCGCTAAGATCAGACACATCCTGGCTCAAGAAGATGCAGAAAAACTAGTCCCTGCTTTTGTCACTTCCAGGCTGGATCACTGCACCTCCCTCCTACCAGGCTGGACTAATAAGTCCCTCAAGACTCTCCAGCTGGTCCAGAACGCTGCTGCCCCCCTGACTAGAACTGGTAGCAGAGACCAGGTCTCTCCTGGACTGCTTCTCTGCATGGCTCCCTGTCAAATTCAGAACAGAATTTAAAATTCTTCCTCTACCATCAAAGTCCTCAACAATCAGGATCCTTCATCCCTGACAGAGCTCCTAGTCCACTATGATCCAGCTAGAACCCTTCACTCCCAGGATGCAGGGTTCCTGCTGGTTCCTAGAGTTCTAACAGTAGAATGGAGCCAGAGCCTTCAGCTATCAGGCTCCCCTCCTGTGGAACCGTGTCCCAGTTTCAGTCCAGGACCCAGACCCCCTCTCTAGGTTTAAGAGCAGACTTAAGACCTCCTTGTTGATCAGGCTTATAGTCAGAACTGCTTAGGCTGGCCCTTAGATCTGCTGCTATAGGCTCAGACTGCTGGGATCTCCCATGATGCACTGGGCTTCTCTCTCCTCCTCCTGTCCTCATACGTGTTACCAACTCCTCTTCTTCTTCTCCCCTCATCCCAGATCCTCATCAGGTGGTCCTCAGGTGTTTGGGCCCAGCACAAGAACTTCAGTTTATCAGAGTTTAATAAAGGAAACGATGGTCCTCCATGTTTCCTGTCCTTCAGACAGGCCTCCAGTTCAGTCAGCTGGTTTGTTCCATGTGGATCATTGATGAGTTCAGCTGAGTGTCGTCTGCATAGCAGTGAACATTAATGGAGTGTTTCCTGATCATGTGACCTAGAGGAAGCAGATTGATGTACTCAACAGTACGGGTCCTGGTCCCACCTCCTCACTGGACCTGTGGCTCTGCACCAGGCCCAGTGAGAACCACAGCATCCCTCTGTGGCTGTGTCTTCTGGGTTCAGGAGCTGTTTCTTCGCGTGTTTTGGACTTAGGCATGCAGTAGTAGTTGCCTCTATCATGTGACAGTGACAGCACAGATTTGTGGAAATTCTTGTCAATTTAGGTGAGAGATGTCAACAGAATTTCTTCTTAATGACCTTTAAATGATAGAGACTGGATCCGAAGAATCAAAGTTTAAGTTGAATTTATTTTCTTGTACAAGAAGGAGTTTCTGCTTACTCCTATTTATACAGACACATTCCACAGATATCCTCACATATCTTCCCAGTCCTCTAAGTAATGGCCAGCTTAAGATCTTTAAATCAAGGTGGCATCTTCCATTCCCATCTCCAAGCCCTTTTTTCCTTTATGACCCTCAGCAACCTATGCAATGCTGGCCTCCCGCTGTTAATCTTGACTGTTGTTTATGTTTATGCAAACTGCAGGACAAACCAGAAACCCCCAATAATAGCATATGAAAATTTTTTATAAAAAGGGAGTTAATAGATATTATCACAGTTTCTATGCCAGCACATGAAAAAGGGATTTGGATTTGAGGAACCTGCCAAAGCCCCTCCCACTGGCTGAAAACATGCTAAAATGTGGGTTTCCTCTGCAGTGGGAGCACCTTTTAATCAGCATTCACTCCCAGGTCACATGACCCTGCAGTAAATGTGAGTGGTTACTGACTCATCTATCAGCATCCACAGGGGCACTAAACCTGAGTGAATGCAATAAGTTGTTCCAGTTTCTGGTGTTTCCAGTCTCACATATGTGTAGAGTGGGTGGATCTCCACTATCAACAACCTGTAGCTACATGGCTATGTGCGTTGAGAAACAAACAGAACCAATGACCCAGCTTCCTTGGTGCGGGTTTTTCCTGTTGGTCTGTGTTGTGATTTGAAGCTTTAGTGTAACATGTCCTCCAGTCTGCTCTGTTCTGAGAAGTTTCTGTAATCAGCTACTTCCTTCCTCTGTTGTGTGATGTCTTTCCACCACACAAATACCCCCATGTGTTTTCTTAATGTCTCAAACTTCCACGGAGGACCTAAAGTGTTGTGGAAATAATCCTCTCTGTGCTGACAGCCAGTGAACCCGGGTAGTTGTACAGTTCCTCCAAACAGTGGCCCGACTTTCTAGAGGCTGAGCTACGCTGTGCTGTGCCTCTACGCTATGCTAGGCTACACTACTTTCTGTGTGTTAGCCTACTAGCCTCCACTAAATGGATTGATTTGATAGACCCATAGAACTAATATAACAGTGTGATAGTGTAGAATATGTTTCTTTCACAACTCACCTGTCACCTCGTCCTCACTCCTCTATCCTACTGCATGATTACGCTGTCATTGATCAGTAAATCTGTTTGTTTTCTAAAGCAGTTGACAAGGTAATGATCTTTAAAGTTTTCAACATGTAAAGTGAGAGGGTGTCCATGTAGGTTCACAATATGTGGCCTGTTTATCCACTGTTACCTGTTTGTCCCAGCTCTCTCAAGCTGTCAATGCTACAAAATTAACCCTCGTCAGGTTATTGTCCACACTTATTATGTTGCTGTGCCATTAATTCCACACATGTCAATCCCAGTATGACTTTTCCGTCAATTCATTGATTTGTACCAGGCCTGGTCATTGTCTGGGGCTGATGGAGCAGTGACGAGGGGACCCCATGTAGCTCTAGAGGGATGATCTAATGTGAGGAGATTCTAGGGTGGGGCGTTGGTTGCAGGATTTTGTTGTGTTAGCACTTATTCACACTTGGGTGTCCATGTCCTCCCCGCAGATAAAGTCTGTTGTTAATGACCCAACAGGTAAAAGCTACAAGTGGCCAGGGCAAGTCCAAAGAGGGAAAGAGATCAGTTGAAAGTGCTGGAGATGCTCCAGTGTCCAAGAGAGTCAAGAAACACCTCCCGTAGTCCCCCACCCAGAAGACAAGCTGGCAAAGTACAGTCCATCCTTCTTTCTCTCTTCATTGCTGCTTGTGTTGGCATTGCACTGACCATGTGACCCTCAACCATGGTCCCTAACCAACAGGCTTGGGCGATGAAAAACTAATCTTCTCCTCTACAGGGCACAGGCTACCTCTCTAGCTAAAAAGCTAGCTGGCCGGCTAATTTGTTAGCTCCAAAAACAGAGTGAATATGATTTGGAACTTTGGATGCCCCCCACCAGCTGATCACATGACATCATCTGTCATAAGCTTGTAATTGTGTGTGTGTGTGAGAGAGAGAGAGAGAGAGAGAGAGAGAGACGAGGATCAGTTCAGCAGGATGCATCAGACACCTCCATCTCCATGCCCCCAGTTATTGTGTGTTGTGTTGTTTCTCCCTGCTGACACACACATGGAAGTGACTAAAGAGGCACCTGCACTAGATAATAGAGATGAGTTGTGAGACCAACGTGCTGCAGTACCTGCTCCAGTCGTTCGTATTGGTCATTGAGTGGGTTCTAGGTGTTTACATGTCTCATAGTGGAAGTATGTTCTGCATGCAGTAACATTGCTTGTGCGGTGCACATATGCACTGGGCTGAAAGGATCTCCATTCCAGCCCTGCCAGTGATTAGGAAAAAAAAAACAGCAGTGGAACCTAGAGAACACAGTGTAGACCCTCACCTACCTGTATGAAGCGGTGTGAGTCATTACAGTTCACCATGGTTGCAACATCGCCCAAGCCTGTGACTCGCCACTCTGGTGCTTCTACTAACCATCACTAGCATGTCAGCTACAGTCGCTCTGTCCTCTGGACAAGCCCCCGCCTGCCTACTGCTGCTTACTGACACAGCGTTTATGGTTGTAGGACACATCAGCTGCCAGAGCCAGTGAGGTGGATGCTGATTTGACCTTTGACCCCAGTTGTCCCCCACCATCCAAGCAGAAACAATTCAAAGACGACAGGAACCTGTCCAGGAAACAAGATGTTGAGCTGGACGGACAAACAGACAGAGCAAGAAACCATCTGACAGTGGAGGACAGGAGGAACTCTACCACAACCAGACAAGTAGTCCAGGTGGATGTTGAGATTAACATTGTCAATGAAGTGGGTCTTAATGACAGTTCAGTTGGACCTTGTTGTAAACATAAGGCCACCTCCTCTCAGGGAGGGAGGAGGAAGCCTCGTGCTAATGTGGCAGATGTTCCATCTCTATCTTCATCTCCATCCTCTGGACCTCCATCCCAGGCCTCCATCATCTCTGACAATACAGCCGAAGAGCTGTACAACCTCAGGAGCTACTACAGCAAACAGCTGCGGAGGATCAACTACATTTCCCATGAATGCCTAGGGCAGCCCATCCAGCCCGATGTACTAGCGTGCATCAGAGAGCCTCTGAGGAACCTCCGGCTGCCCCGCAAGGTAACCATCACCCAGAAAGCCCGCAGCTTGTGGACCCGGGTCAGTGGCCGGAGGAAGCTTGTCCGCTAGTGATGATGTTCCCTCTACTGTTACACTTCTCAGGGGACCATTGAGATGAACCCCAGACACACTGAACAATCACATCAGGTGTCAGTTAGCATTTGTTTGTGGGTCACATGACTGGGGAGATGGAAACTGGAGCCACCTCCTCTGTGCGTGCGCGTTTGTGTGTAACATCACAATTTCCTCGAGCCCCCAGAGAATGGGACTTGTAGTGGCCACTCACATGACAACAAGGATTTCTGACCTGGAGGAATTTGCCATGTTGGAATGGCCATGTCCGTCCTCATTCAAAGTTAGTATTTCCTCCTGGGGGGAGCCAATACCAACTGGCCATCAGTACCACGTGATCAGGTCTATGTTGAATATTCTTTTTATTGCAACCTTTTTTTATATTGAGGAGCTACCCAGTACAATCGCAGTCTGATCCACTACTGCTACTGAAGCCGTTAATGTTAGCAGTTAATGGCCATGGCCTTGCTCACGGGCACCTGAGTGGTGATGCTGAGAGCAGGGCTAGCACTGCTTTTTCACCTGTGGATTGAACTAGCATCTCTTGTGTCTAAAGCGCTGCACTGTTCTCACAGTCTCTATTAGGAACTTCTTAACCTTCATGTATGAAAAACTCTAGTAATGTTTTTATGTTTCACAACAGTCTGTTGGTGTTCTACATGGTCCTGTCTGGGGTGTCACAGAGTTCATTATCTCATCCCAGGGTTTGAATAAACTGCTCTGACTGAGGTGAACATGCTATATTGCCAATAAATTGGATGAGCAAACAAACTTCATGAATGGAGGAATGTTGTCCAAATTACCTTTTTTGTCAAGCTGTTCAGTCTGATTCCCTCTCAACTTTTTATGAGAGATTTGAGCCTCTCTTCTTGACCAGGGCTGGCCGAACTGGTCCTGGAGCCAAACTTGGCCTGCCATCAGTTTTGATTTGGTCCACCAGATGTAAAAACAACTAATTAAAACACTGAAAAATAAATTATAAAATTTTAAATGGCAGCAGGGAGATGAAGCAAGTATTTAGTTCGAAGTGCCTCTGAATGCATCAGTTGCATCTCCAGATTCTACAACTGTGCTGAAGACATGTTTCAGACACTGGCTGAAATAAAAGGACCCCCATCATTTTTCTGTTGCAGGTTGGTGGATTTCTACTGTCAACAGGTAGCAGTGGATCCCCTGTGTCCTTAGTAAGCTGGAGGCTTAATGTTCTGCTACAGTAATTGAGAAGCAGCTTTGAATTCCCCTCATGCTGACAGGCACAAGTTTACCTCAAGAAGCTAAAATCAGTCAGCAGCTGGAGGAGTCCAGAGGTGTTTTTAGTGCTCACTGATGTAGCACTGAGCTAGTGATCCTGAAGAGGCTCGCTACCTCAACAGCTAGCAAAGCTAGCTTGAGTTTGTAGGGTAGTTCATTGATAGAACGTTTAATTTCCTCCACAAACATGAACTGAACTAATAACTGCGCTGGCAAACTGACCTCAAATAAATCAGTGCACTCCATTCTGAAGACATGTATCTGGTATCCGAAGGGGCGACCTGGTTGTTGGCATGTCCTGTATTGGATCAAAGATCCCAGTAGAAGGATGTTCCTTCTCTAACCAGCAACACTGATTGCCCATGAAGTTGTTGCCTGAATACACGCAACAGAGAGCTGCACTCCTTGACTTGCCCCACGGGACTGAAGTGTGTTAGCAATGTTCAGGAGAGAGGGGTGGCCCGGTGGAGCAGTGGTCCTCACTGTGGCCCTCCAGCAAGAAGGTTGTGGGTGGAGCCCCAGCTGCAGCACGGGGTCTTTCTGGGTGAGTCTCCATGTTCTCCCTGTTCCTGCTGGGTTCTCTCTGGTACTCCAGCTTCCTCCACAGTCCAAAGACATCAAGAGGGGACCAGGTTAATCCAGACTCTAAATTGACCGTAGGCGTGGCTGGGCGAGCCAATGGTTGTCTGTCTCCATGTGTTGGCCCTGCCATGGACTGGTGACCTGTCCAGGGGGAAGGCTGCTGGGATAGGCTCCACCCCCACCACCCTCAACAGGAGAAGAGGGAGAACATGGAGGGATGTTCAAGAGAAGTTTTTTGTGATGCTATCGGACATGAAAGTATGTGTGAGAGAGAGAAGGATTGTAACTAGGGTTACTTCATGTTGATAAGGTTGAGCCTCCATCTAATGCACTGACATTTACACACAAACTTGTACACACATTTTCAATTAAATTCTGTACACACAAATGTCCTTTACTGTCTCTTAGTTTTTAGTATGTCATTTAATGCTGGTGATGATTGTTTCCAACATGATTGCTAAGTACAAACAAACAATCATTTCTCAACGTCATGGCGCACTCCAGTGTGTTTGCAGCAACAGAATTTTCCTATTTGAACAGTGTCATGGTTCGACTGGAGTCTTGCAAGCTGGTCATGCTGGCTGGTTTCAAGTTTGGACACACTATAAGCGGTGTACTGGTGATAAGCCATAGAAGGTGCTGGTTTTGTCTGTGTCTCTCAGATTGGGTGGGTGAGGCCAGCACAGGGCTGCATGTCAGTCTGAGCTGAGAAAACCATGGCAATGAAAAATGGATCAAATGCACCACAGATTCTTTTCTTTCTTAGTGGAAAATGCAGTATGTGATGATCAGGTCAGCGTGGCTGTGTTTGAGGTCTGATGAGATTCAGGCTGGAAAATACCTGGTTTGGGTTCAGGTTCAACTAATCATCAATGTCTCACTAAACTAAAGGGACTAAACTGTATTAAGTACCACCTGGGAAACAAAATGTGCAAAACATGTATTGTGATAGAGGACTTAAGAAATGGCATGCTCCTGAGACGCCCTCTGGTGATGCCAGCCTGCCCATTACGTCCAGTACTCCTGGCCAGTGGTTCTCAAACTTTAGTCAGTGATGAACCCTCTTTGAAATAGTTTTTAGTCAAGTGTCCTGACACGCTCAAAACATTTTTGGTAGAAAATAAAGAGGTCCAGTGCTGTGCCATCAGAGTCTGATTTATGAAAGTTTAACAGCTTGTATCAATCATCTGCTAGCCTTGGCTAACTGCTCCCCACACAAAAAAACCCACAGTGCCTTGGGTGCCTACTTTCGGTACGTCATCGGTTCTGGTTTCGCATTTTTTTCACTTGTTTCTCTGTATTTTCAGCAGCATCCCTGCTGCCCTTTAGTCACATCTCCATTGTTACAGTGCATCGTCATGGCAACGGCAGGTTATTGACGAGTGATGCTGGATCAATGGGTCAAACTAACTTGGTTTGGGGAGAGGCCTTTTTTTTTCAAGGATATGAAAATTGAATACTGAATATAAAATTCAGTGTACGAACATACATTTGCATTTTATCAAACTTTTTATAATATAATTTTTCTCAAGCCTTTTTATTATTAGGATTACTGCTTTTTTGAAGTATATATATTTTTGTAAAGTTTCATGTACCCCCATTTGAGAACCAGTGCTCCAGGTGGACATCTGCCTCGCGCAGCTCCACTTGCATGTTCAGCATTTATTCTCTCAAGCCAAAAGAATGATGGCCAGTCAAAATGATGGTCCTGTTGCTGCTGGACATGTTCGTTCGGATAGTTTTACTGTCACTTATTGTGTAATTCCTTAGAAAAACTTCTTAAAATATATACAGCCATTATATTGTTTGATTGTGTTCAAGGTGAATGAGGGCAGAGATGTAGAATAAGTGAATCTACGTATTTCATCAACATTTAACATTCAAACGGCAGAATTTTTCAATGTAAATTTTAAGTGTGAACATATTTTCCTTCTTGTAATAAAATGAGACATCGATTGATCATGAGACGAAAACTTTGCTCATGGTCATTCGTTCATTGAGGGGAAATGGTTCAGTCTCCTTGATCATCTTTGTGTGTGACACAATAATGAGTCTGGGAGGAGTTGAAGCTGCAGACGAGGGTCAAATCCCCTCCCGAACAGGTGATCATGGGATGATCCCAGACATTCAGACACCATCCAAGTTCACGCTCGTGCTCACGTAGACGCATGGGGCACTCATCAGAGCCTCATCAGCAACTTCTACTGGCAAACGGAAACCAGACACCAGACCTCCAGAGAGGGAAACCAAAGGAATGATGAGAAAGATGTTGGGTGGCTCTGGATCCTGATGTCATCAGGGACAGTCCAGCTGTCCCCTCCGTCAGTCTTCTTCTGTCAAATTAAATGAAGAGTTGCATCCAGGAGAAATATTAGAGAGATGGAATGTAGCTAAAGGACATTTTCGGGTAAACCGCTCATCTGTGCGTCTCCTCATGCTGAGCAGGTCGTCTCATTTAATAGCGCTGCATATTTTTAATAAGGACAAGAAAAGAAAAGGGTGTTTTATTGTAAGTACGAGCAGCTCACTTCAGTGGTTCACTCACATGCCTTCACTTCATTATAACCATGCTACCTTCAGTTGGTCTCCCAGTTTCATTTTTAGACTCGCTGTTCTTTTGTTTTTCAATCATAAAACTTCTTCTGTTCTGCGTTGTCCACCTGCCGTCACTGCAGATTTCCTACTTGCAGCTTGGAGGAATGTGTTGCAGCAGATGCTTTATAGAGAATCATGATTTAAATATGGCACCAGTGCCTTTGTCCGTGTATGTGCCACAGAACTTTTCTTCCTTCTTTATAACAATGTCGCCTATGAGGTGCTTGGAGGGCTGGGAGAGGCCCCGGGAAACATCCAGTGAGCCGGGTTTCTTCCTCATTCCCTGTGTTCTCGCCACCTCCTCTCTGCCTGCAGCTGACAGCCCACAGGAAGTTAGGGTGGGAAATAGATCCGATATCTACAGGCAGCTGCTGAACCAACCCAGTCTCATGTCAAAACATGAAAAGGCTCCGTTTGTCCACAGGTCCAAACCTATCAGTTCTACCATAAAGGCCTAAAAATTGTGAAATGTGTACGTTTTTTTCCCCCTATTCTTTTCTATTGGAGCGCTGGTAGGTCATGTGACTCTTTCATGCGGGCCTCTCAAAACAAAAATATGGCGGCCGCTCCTGTCATTGTCGGAGGAGAGTGCCTTATTCCAAGAGAGTTTTGATTTAATAAAGCATTCTGATGACATTTCTAGTGAGAAATACGCATTTTGTTTTCATAATCTTCGCTCAGTTCTTGTGTATAATCTTTGGTTTGTTAGTTATTACCATGAATCCTTCACCTCTCGGAAGAGAGTGGTTACAGTGTCACCTTTCTGCTGTTGCTATGGTGGTTGCTAAGGACGCTACTGGCGTCATTCCAAGTTTTCTGCAGTTGTTATGGTTCAAACCACGGAAACCTAAATGGCGTTCATGTCGTTGTATTTTGTCGTTCCATTGCGTCGTTATCTGAGTTGATAATGTATTTGTGGGATTGTTGACTAATAAAATAAGAAAAGAAACATATTGGCCCAGGAATCACCATCAAAATATAAAATAGCTACGCTTGTTTGTTGTTGTTTGTGTGATTGTTGACTACAGCTGTTCAATAAAAATAATTACAAACATCTGCTTCTGTGGAAGTCGCCCCCCCGTTCCTCTGTGAGAAAATCCGGAAGTTATCGCTCACTCCGAGGAAAAAAAACAAACATTTTTAATACTTTATCTTTTGATTAATAAGATAATCAACAAATTCATTTCTGGATGTTTATTCTACCTACAAAGTCCATTTGTTACCATTATAGATCTACCAATCAGCATTAAGAAGAGAAACAATGATTCAAACTAATGGTGGTCTGCTGACGTCACATCCGTCACAGGCGAACTCCTGCACTCAGAGGTGGCCTTTTAGTTCCATCATTTCACGCTATATTTACAGATTTATTATTGAGTGGAACAAAGCACACTGATGTCTGGGTTCATCAAGGGTATCATTAAAGAAATCCTAACTATCTGGCCAGTTAAATTGATCCTAACTGTTCTTCAGATGTTGTGCTGGTAATGTCATGTCATTTCTTTTCCAGTGTAACTTTGTCGTTCTGATGTGTGTATTTTGACTGCTCCAACAAAGCTGTTCCTCTTCTGGGGGAAATCAATCATTCAGGCAATCAATAACTGAGTGTCTCTGACGCTGTACTGTAGTATTGCAGTACAACAACACCTTGATCCTTCCTTTTCAAATGTTTTTATTGTGTTTCTCTTATCAGGTGTTCAAAATGATTACAATAAGAATCAATAATTGATATTCAGCTTTGTTTCAACAATAATCATTGATCAGAAATGAGGCCTGATGGCTGCAATAGCAGCTTTGTGCTGGTCAGTACCTCCTGCTGTAAAAAGGAGTCAAGGCGGTCTTAAAGATGTGAAAATGTTCCAAAGATCCTCACAGTTCCAAACTTGAACTGTGAGGCTGTGAGAATTATTCCACCAGATTATGATTTTATAAATTTGAGAGGCCTCACAGTTCAAGTTTCAGGTCTGTATCCACTGTAGAGGCCTAATGAGAGCAAAAGAGCAACAGGGTCAAAGGTCAACAGGCCTCATGTCTCAGCCAGGCCTCAAAGGGTTAAGTGAGCCTTTTGGAGCTCCTTTGAAAAAAGGCCTGACACCAATCTTGTTCAGGACCAACATGAAGAAGGATCTTTGGAACATTTTCACATCTTTAAGACCGCCTTGACTCCTTTTTACAGCAGGAGGCACTGAACAGCACAAAGCTGCTATTGCAGCCATCAGGCCTCATTTCTGATCAATGATTATTGTTGAAACAAAGCTGAATATCAATTATTGATTCTTATTGTAATCATTTTGAACACCTGATAAGAGAAACACAATAAAAACATTTGAAAAGTAAGGATCAAGGTGTTGTTGTACTGCAATACTACAGTACAGCATCAGAGACAGCATCAGAAGCAGATGTTTGTAATTATTTTTATTGAACAGCTGTAGTCAACAATCCCACAAACAACAACAAACAAGCGTAGCTATTTTATATTTTGATGGTGATTCCTGGGCCAATATGTTTCTTTTATTATTTTATTAGTCAACAATCCCACAAATACATTATCAACTCAGATAACAACGCAATGGAACGACAAAATACAACAACATGAACGCCATTTAGGTTTCCGTGGTTTGAACCATAACAACTGCAGAAAACTTGGAATGACGCCAGTAGCGTCCTTAGCAACCACCATAGCAACAGCAGAAAGGTGACACTGTAACCACTCTCTTCCGAGAGGTGAAGGATTCATCGTAATAACTAACAAACCAAAGATTCTACACAAGAACTGAGCGAAGATTATGAAAACAAAATGCGCATTTCTCACTAGAAATGTCATCAGAATGCTTTATTAAATCAAAACTCTCTTGGAATAAGGCACTTTCCTCCGACAATGACAGGAGCGGCCGCCATATTTTTGTTTTGAGAGGCCCGCATGAAAGAGTCACATGACCTACCAGTGTTCCAGTAGAAAAGAATAGGGGGAAAAAAACGTACACATTTCACAATTTTTAGGCCTTTATGGTAGAACTGATAGGTTTGGACCTGTGGACAAACGGAGCCTTTTCATGTTTTGACATGAGACTGGGTTGCCTGAACACATGAAGAGGAGGGAAGAGCTAATAAGAGATTTTCGAGTTCATATTAGAAAGTAAGATTGTTATCAACTGTCTGCTCAGGACACAGAGGAAATGAGGCCTTGTGCTTTAAGTTTAACTTTAAGCCTAACTAAGCCTGACTCTGCTACACTGTTAGCATCAATGTAAATGGCTCATATGGTGAAGACTGGTGAGTAGTGCAAGTATTGTAGAGGTTAATCAGGAATGTCCAGCTGCCAAACCTGCAACTTACCTACAAACTGCATGGCAGCATCGTCCAGCTTCTCCAGGTGGAGCAGCGTTTCCTCTGGAGAGTTGACAACTGCAGTTTTAGTACTGTTGCTTGCATGGATGCGTGTGGAAGGACTTGAGCAGCCTCTCTGGTCCTGACATCATCACATCAACAGCATCCAGGAACCAATCAGCTGTTAGGAGGACGGCTGCTGGGCAGTGGTCGGAGGTGTAAATCATCATGGATGTTGAGGCTGCCTGGAGCCGCTGGATCCTCCTGCTGTTGCACACGTTTACTACATACATGAGGCTAATAGACGTGTTGATCTCTGATTACCTGCTAGCACATGGCTAAGCTCCAACTCTCAGTTCTGCTGGTGACAGAGACCCGTTACCACAGCAACCAGAGGACTCTGACGCAGAGAATGATAAGATGATATCACAGTAGATGTGATGATCTTCTATTGTTCCTTGTTTCCAAAAGTAGGACAGAGAACAGCACTTCCAGTTTAAACCCAATCAGCAGTTGCTCAGACTCAGACGAGGAAGTTGCAGGTGTTTTCATTACTTACCTGAAATTTATAGGGCTACTAAATGACATCACCTTTGTTTGAGACATAAATGGAAGCTAGAGGTTGTGACAGTGCCAGATTTAGAAGAACCAATCACTCTACAAGTTAGCAAAAGTATTTCTGGTGAACAAGGAAACAAATTCCAGTTAAGAAATGGACTTAATTGCTACTTGATAAAGATAAAATGATTAACTGAAACAATCGAATCAGACATCGTTAATGTAGTCTCTAGTCAAGAATGTTTCTTGTTAATGTAGTCTCTAGTCAAGGATGTTTCTTGTTAATGTAGTCTCTAGTCGATGTCGCCTCCACTTAATATAATCTCTAGTTAATGGAGACCTTATTTAATGTAGTCTCTGTCGTGTAGACTTTAGAATATATTGTCCAGTTTAAGTATTGTCAAGTAAATGTAGTCTGTAGTTAGTGTACACAATTTGGTCTCAAGTGTACTGTCAAGCCAATATAGTCAATCTATCTGTAGTTTCAAGTCTTCAGTCAATGTAGGTCCTAGCCAATGTATTTCTCAATGTAGCCCCTATTTATTGCAGCCACTTGTTAGTATAGTATCTAGTCAAGTTAGCCCCTAGTTGATTTAGCTTCTAGTCAATGTAGTCTGTAGTTAATGTAGTTGCTAGAATCTAATAAGTTTCCTCTGCTTCACTTTATCTGTTATGTTTTATGATAGACTTTATATCCTTTAATGTTGCAAAGTACTTTGTAATGTTGTGTTGTAAAGTCCATCCATCCCTCCATCCATCCATCCACCCATCCTCCATCCCTTCATCCACCCATCCATCCCTCCATCCACACATCCATCCCTCCATCCACCCATCCATCCATCCCTCCATCCATCCACCCATCCATCCCTCCATCCACCCATCCATCCATCCACCCATCCATCCATCCCTTCATCCACCCATCCATCCCTCCATCCACCCATCCACCCATCCATCCATCTTCTCCCTCTTCTCCTGTTCAGGGTGGTGGGGGTGGAGCCTATCCCAGCAGCCTTCCCCCTGGACGGGTCACCAGTCCATGGCAGGGCCAACACATAGAGACAGACAACCATTGGCTCTCCCAGCCACGCCTACGGTCAATTTAGAGTCTGGATTAACCTGGTCCCTCTTGATGTCTTTGGACTGTGGAGGAAGCTGGAGTACCAGAGAGAACCCAGCAGGAACAGGGAGAACATGGAGACTCACCCAGAAAGACCCCGTGCTGCAGCCGGGGCTCCACCCACAACCTTTTTGCTGGGGGGCCCCAGTGAGGACCACTACACTACCATGGTGCATGTTTTGTAAAGTCTCCATGAATAAAGTTATTGTTGCTGTAATTATTATAATTTAATTATACTGAAAGAGGGGCTTTTTGTTTGTGTACAACTCTCTGACTCTGTAGTCAATGTCAACTGAAAACTTGCGAAAAACACATTAAGACACAACAAACTGCGAGAGCTAAAAAAAAGGGGGGGGCTTCCACTCAGTACACTGAATTCAGCAGGAAATGAGCTTGTAACTAAATCTGGTCCAACCAGGTTCACCCAGTGCCCTCCTGTAGACACCAGACCACCACAACCATCATCCAGTGCTCCGCCCAACCTCCAACATAAAATGTTTGAACAACCCACGTACATTAATTAAGATTAAGATAACAACGCAAAACAAATTCGTCCACCGGGGTAAACCCTTGCTTCCCTGCGCCTTCAGGTTGGGGAACAGGTCCTGACTGTGGTATGCGCTTATGCGCCGAAAACTAGTTCAGAGTACCCACCCTTTTTGGAGTCCTTGGGAAGGGTGATGGATGGCGCCCCGACTGGGGACTCCATTGTCCTACGGGGAGACTTCAACGCTCACATGGGCAGTGACAGCGTGACCTGGAGGGGCATGACTGGGAGTAATGGCAGGTCCGACTTGAACCCAAGTGGTGTTCAGTTATTGGACTTCAGTGCAAGTTGCAGTTTGTCCATAACTAACACCATGTTCGGGCATAAGGATGCCCACCGGTGCACGTGGCACCAGGACATCCTCGGTCGCAGGTCTATGTCCAAGTTTATAGTCGTATCATCTGACCTGCGACCACATGTTCTGGACACTCGGGTGAAAAGAGAAGCTGAGCTGTGAACTGATCACCATCTGGTGGTGAGTTGGATCAGGTGGCAGGGGAAGACGCTGCGCAGACCTGGTAGGCCAAAACGAGTGGTGAGGGTTTGTTGGGAACGCCTGGCGGAAGAACCTGTCAGAATGAACTTCAACTCCCACCTCCGGCAGAGCTTTGACTACATCTCGGGGGCGGTGGGGGACATTGAGTCCAAATGGGCCATGTTCCGCTCTGCCATTGTCGAGGCGGCTGTTGTGAGCTGTGGCCATAAGGCTGCTGGGGCCGGTCGTGGCGGTAATCCTAAAACCCACTGGTGGACACCAGAGGTGAGGGGAGCGTAAGACTAAAGAAAGAGGCTTACAGGGCGTAGTTGGTCTGTGGGTCTCCAGAGGCAGCCGACTGGTACTGGCAGGCCAAGCGGTGTGCAGCCATGGCAGTCGTAAAGGCAAAAACTTGGGCATGGGAGGAGTTCGGTGAGGCCATAGAGATCGACTATCGGTCGGCTCCGAAAAGGTTCTGGCTAACTGTCCGTCGCCTCGGGGAGGGAGGCGGCAACTTGCCCCACAACGTTTACAGTGGTCCCCACTGATGGGAGGCTGCTGATGTCAACTGGGGAGATAATTGGACGGTGGAAGGAATACTTTGAGAAACTCCTCAAGCTCACCAACACATACTCCATGGAGGAGACAGAGTTTGAGGAGTGCTTGGGGGGGGGGGGTCGTCCAATCTCCGGGGCGGAAGTTGCCGAGGCAGTTAAACAACTCTGCAGTGGCAGAGCTCTGGGGGTGGATGAGATCTACCCTGGGTATCTCAAGGCTCTGGATGTCGTGGTTGACACGTCTCTGCAACATTGCGTGGACATCGAGGGCGGTGCCTTTGGAGTGGCAGACTGGGGTGGTGGTCCCCATCTTTAAGAAAGGGGATCAGAGGGTGTTTTCCAACTATTGGGGGATCACACTCCTCAGCCTCCCTGGAAAGGTCTACACCAGGGTGCTGGAGAGGAAGGTCAGGGCGATAGTCAAACCTCAGATTGAGGAGGAGCAGTGTGGTTTTTGTCCCAGCTGTGGATCAGCTCTTCACCCTTGCTAGGGTGCTGGAGGGGGCATGGGAGTTTGTCCAACCAGTGTTTTGTGGATCTGGAGAAGGCTTATGACCGTGTTCCCAGGAGCATCCCTGTGGGGGGTACTTCAGGAGTATGGGGTGGATGGCCCCCTACAAAGGGCCGTTCAGTCTCTCTACCAGAGGAGTGAGAGTCTGGTCCGCATTGCCAGCAGTAAGTCAGACTTGTTCCCGGTGAGAGTTGGACTCCACCAAGGCTGCCCTTTGTCACCGGTTCTGTTCATAACTTTTATGGACAGAATTTCAAGGCGCAGCCAGGGGATGGACGGGGTTGAGTTTTTTGGCAGGAGGATGTCGTCTCTGCTTTTTGCAGATGACGTGGTCCTCTTAGCTCCATCAGGTCATGACCTCCAGCTCTTGCTGAGACAGTTAGCAGCTGAATGTGAAATGGCTGGGATGAGAATCAGCCACTCCAAGTCTGAGGCCATGGTCCTCTGCTGGAAAAGGGTGGCCTGCCCACTCCAGGTCGGGGGAGGTCCTACCTCAGGTGGAGGAGTTTCAGTATCTCTGGGTCTTGTTCACGAGTGAGGGTAGGATGGAGCAGGAGATTGACAGGTGGATTGGGGCACATCCGCAGTGATGGGGGTGCTAAACAAGTGGTGAAGAGGGAGCTTAGCCAAAAGGAGAGGCTCTCGATTTATCTGTCAATCTCCGTTCCAACCCTCACCTGTGGTCATGAGCTCTGGGTAATGACTGAAAGAACAAGATCCTGAATACAAGCGGCTGAAATGAGTTTCCTCCTCAGGGAGGCTGGGCTCTCCCTTAGAGACAGGGTGAGAAGCTCAGTCCTTCAGGAGGGACTCAGAGTAGAGCTGCTGCTCCTCCAGGTAGAGGAGTCAGTGGAGGTGGTTCATGCATCTGGTGAGGACGCCTCCCTCAGGAGGTGTTCCAGGCATGTCTGACCAGGAGGAGGCCTTGGGGCCGACCCAGGACACGCTGGAGGGATTATATCTCTCGGCTGGCCTGGGAACGCCTCGGGATTCCCCCGGAAGAGCTGGGGGAAGTGGTTGGGGAGAGGACAGTCTGGGCTTCCTTGCTGAGGCTGTTGCCCCCACGACCCAGACCAACCAGATAAAGCGGAGGAGGATGATGACACAAAACAAATTATGTTAACACTTGTGTCATCACAGATTTCGCACACTACACTAAAATGCTGGTTTTGGACTTCAAAAAGCTAACCAACTCCTGTAACAGAACCAACAAAGCCAACAAAAACAAGAACTAACAATACATGTTTACAACTACTTCACAAGGGCAAACGGTAAGGGCTAAATGATTGGGCATTTGTTATGTTGCTCTGTTCACTTTGTTCAGTGGATTCCCAGTTAAAGCTGTTGTACCAATGATGCTGTCTGCAGATAATGCATGAATTATTTAAGTCCCCCCCCCCATCCATGACCAGAAGGTTGTTGTCTGAGGAGCAGCATGGTGCTTCCATAGCCCCACCCACTACCATTGAAAGATCATCAGGATACATTAGCACCCTCAGCTGTTCCAGACATTATCGACTCATTCAGAAACATGGTCCCAGGTGAGGCCAGATCAGGAGTGCTGGAGAAGTCAAAAATAAAGAAGAAGAAGAAGAAGAAGACAATGGCCATTTGAAAATAAACAGTTAAATATCCTTGGGAAAATCACAACACAGCAAAGTAGCCAGCAGCAAACAGTTATCACATAACTGCAGGAGAAACATGGTATGTAACATCTCATGTAAAATATTTGGTTGGATACTTGGTGTCAAATAAATTGTTGGTCCTTCCAGCCAGGAAACAAAACAAATATGTATTTAATGTGTCTATTATGAACTGCGTCGTGCCACCATGAATGGGGGGGTCGTCGGTGGGTCACTTTTGCACCCTGAGATGATATAGTTCTTGGGACCACTGATGCGCCATAACCCTCGATGATGCAGCCTGGGATTTAAATCGCCATGAGCTACCATATGGAGGCACAGCAAGGTTCCTGTTCCTGCACTACTGAAAGGCAAAGCAGTAAATCCACATCTGTTGCTTTATGTAAGGGTCAGGAAGTGCACTACATCACATCCCCCTGTGGGATATGACCCACTACCTTACAAGGGGGGGGGGGTGTCATCTATGTTGCATATTGGTTTACCCTGATCTTCATCTTGTTCATCCTTTTCTTTTTTTAATTTTTTTAAAAATTCTCTTTTTATTAAGATTTCACCAAAGTCTGTGCATTCACAGAAATTGTTAGGGAGTGTAGGGAAGGACCCACTTGCAGGCTACAGTTCACAATCCAAGAAGTTTAACGAACAGCCAAAAAGGTACAAGAACAGCAGGCGAAGTCAAAAACAGGGACAGGCAACATTCAGGCGTCACAGGCAGTCAGGGCAAAGGTATCCAAGGCAATTTCCAGAGGGCAGGTCAAAAAACAGGTAGAAGTCAGAACACGGAGATATCGGAACGGTCTCAAAAACTAACAATGCTGAATCGGTCAGGGAAAATACTGGCACGATCTGGCAAGGACTAAACAGAGCCCTGGGCTTAAATACCCACAAGAAATAATTATTAAAGCAAAACAGGTGTGCTTTCAAAAATGGCGGGAAACTGAACAAAGGACTGGGCGGGGCACAGCCACAACACAGCAGCACATGTGGGCCTGTCAAGACAAAGCACATTTTGCAAGGAACTTATAACAAAAGCACAACGGAACACTAACAGAAATGTCCTAATTTCTCTCATCTCACCTTCTGTCCCACAATTATTGCACAACATAATGCATCTGAATTTCCGTAAGCAATACAGAGGCCATTAGGACTCCAAAAACTAAATAAAACAGAAAACCACCAACATTCCTGTCACTCAAATCTCTTTACACAAGGGTAGAATATGATAGAATAAAGGAATAAACAGTGGGCATTACAGTAACTGAATGACGATCGTACCTATACATTGTACCTTATCCATCTTTCCCACCTTCTCAGACATTATCCCTTTTTTAATCTCTTTTTTTGTATATCTTTAATTAAACTTTTTTTAAATGAACAATGAACAATTCAAATTTTGTAGCAAGAACAAAGGGAATCTTTAAAATATATTACTACTAGATAAAGTCTGCTCTCAATGGTGGCACAAATTCAACCCAGTGTTTCCAGAAGTTCTTAAATTTGTCCAGTTCTAATCTAAGCCAGAAAGTCGACTTTTCCATCATGGAAATGTCGACTTTGTGACATCATTCTAAGTATATATTTGTCCCCTGAATTTGCTATTTATTGGTTCCCTTTTCCCAAGTACATTTTCATAAAAGTAAATGGAAGTTCCACTTTCAAGATTTTCTCCATGCATTTCTGTAAAATCCTGCCAATAAGGTTTAACAGAGGGGCATTCCCAAAAGATATGGAAATGACCGGCTTTATTTTCTCCACAGTCTCCAACAGCTCGTATCTTGAGATTTCTGTTGTGCTGGTATCATAAAGTATCTCACTATATTTTGCCAACCATATTCTCTCCATGAATTTGAGCATGTTGTTCTCCATTGTTGTTCCATTGATCTGTTCCCATTCGTCCTGCCATATCAGACTTCCAGCCTCTTTCTTTCTCTTTTTTTTATGTGTCATACTGTCTCCTTTTAAATTTTCCTGTTCTTAATAGAAATTAGAGATTAATTTCTTGCCTTGATCTGATTCATATGCTAAAATAAACAACTTGCTAATTCCCGACTTACCTCATCTAAATTGAACCTCTTTATGGTTTGCTCCATATAGTGTCTCATCTGTAGATATCTGCACAAATCCTGATTGTCTGAACCATATTGATTATTTAGGTCCTGAAAGCTTTTAATCAAATTCTTCTTAAACATTTCCCAGCACATTGTTGGTCCCCTGCCCCATCTACTGAACCTCATATCTACTGTATTCAGTGCAAAATCTCAATCGTATGCAATCCATTGTAACATCCTGCTCTGCTCTGTGAGGTTATTCTTTGTTATAATCTCAAACCATATGTTAAGAGAAAACCCAAGCCATTGATTTAGCTTCTCTTTCAGACGTTTTATAAGTTGTTTTTTAATAATTTATTATGGCCTGTATTGGAACATTGGATGATATATGACATTCAATATCTTTCCATCTCATCCTGTAGGTGGGATTGCATAAATTCCACAGAATTTTTAGTCGTGCAGCCTGATAATAGCTTTTAAAACAGGGCAGGGCTAATTCCCCCTTTAACTCTAGGTAGCTGTAAAATTCTAAATCTTACCCGTGGTTTTTTTCCTTGCCAAATATTTCTTGAGCTGAATCTAACCCATTCTATAAACTCTTTGTCTGCTACTTCTACCCGTAAAGTGTGGAATATGTAGACTAAACTTGGAAGAATGTTCATCTTAATAACTTCTGCCCGTGTGACTAGACTTGTAAATGGAATTAAGTTAAGAATTAAGGAATTAAGTTCCATCTTGCAATATCTGATTTTATTCTTGAAATTAATGTGTCATAATTCATCAATTTCAATTGAGATAGGTCCCGAGGTAAATTTACTCCCAAATATTTCATGGATTTTTACTTTCAATTAAATCTGAAACCTTCTCCGACAGCCCTGTCCGCTACATAGTTAAATGTGAGAACTTCTGTTTTCTACACATTTAATTTACAGCCTGATAATAGACCAAATTCCTTAAGTGTTGACATAAGCGGTGGAAGGGACTTACTGGGTTGCATCAAATATATTTATACATCATCCACGAATAATGTTTTTTTATGTTCATCTCCCTCCTTTTCTACACCTTTAATATCTTAATTTTCGCGTATCCATTGGCTCAGGGGTTCCAAAAAAAATAGCAAAGAGGAGAGGGTTAATTGACAGCCATGGCAGCAACCACATTCTGGTATGAAAGAGTTTGAAAATTTTTTCATTTATTTTAATGCTGGCTGAGGGTCTATTAAAAATGGATTGTATAGTTTTGATAAATGTTTCCATCCATCCATCCATCATCCATCACTCCATCTTCTCCCTCTTCTCCTGTTCAGGGTGGTGGGGGTGGAGCCTATCCCAGCAGCCTTCCCCCTGGACAGGTCACCAGTCCATGGCAGGGCCAACACATAGAGACAGACAACCATTGGCTCTCCCAGCCACGCCTACGGTCAATTTAGAGTCTGGATTAACCTGGTCCCTCTTGATGTCTTTGGACTGTGGAGGAAGCTGGAGTACCAGAGAGAACCCAGCAGGAACAGGGAGAACATGGAGACTCACCCAGAAAGACCCCGTGCTGCAGCCGGGGCTCCACCCACAACCTTCTTGCTGAGGGCCACAGTGAGGACCACTGCTCCACCGGGCCGCCCCACTCTCCTGAACATTGCTAACACACTTCAGTCCCGTGAGGCAAGTCAAGGGGCGCAGCTCTCTGTTTCATGTATTCAGGCAACAACTTCATGGGCAATCAGTGTTGCTGGTTAGAGAAGGAACATCCTTCTACTGGGATCTTTGATCCAATACAGGTGTGAACAGTTGACCCTCCTTGCAGTGGAGGTGGCATGGAATGAACAGCACAGCAATTCCTTCCAAGAAGACCTTTTTCTTCCAGGCAATCAGGTGTACAACCAGATGTGACAGAGGTCCAACCATCAACACGGGCAGAAGGAATATGGCGCCTTATGTACCCACATGAATAATTTTCCCCCCTGGCCCCTACCAAGAGCAGGGATCTCCCTCTATCCACAGAATCTCTTAGCTCCCGACATCACATAAAAAAAAAACAGAAATTACCAGTCTAAAATTCACCCATAATTTATGATTATTGGTCATTTAAAATTGGCCAAACTCCCCAATATAATAAATTTGCCCAGATGATTCCAGCAGCAACACCCCCCTCTCCATTCTGACCTTGGTCTCTCCCAGAACATTTATCCGGTGACAGTACCCGCCCGGACTCTTTTGAACACGGACACCTGAGGACACAACAGAAAAGTGAGTGGCACAATCCAACACTGGCACCCTATTGCACTCCACCCTGTGGGGCTTTAACACCCCGAAACCTCCTTCCGCTGCTCGATGCCTCCAATCCTCATCGTCACATCTCTCTTCCGATAGGTGGAGTGACACCGGCGCAGACACACCCGCCTGAGGACCACCGCCACCAAGGCACGGTTATATAAATAAATATACATAATCAATAAATAAAGATGCCGCAAGCTGGATAGGGAGCCGTGTGCAAATCCGCTCTGTAATTTACTGTGCAAAATTCAATAAAGTGCCGATCTTAAAGTGCATGTGCCATTATTAAACTGCTTTGCTAATTGTGAAGTACTGTTAAAACAACGGAGCAACCTTCATACGTTACTATCGTAACGAAGGGCTCTTCATTACACTCCTCCCCCCCTCTCCAAGGCGGGCAAGGCTCACTCTTCTGACACCCTGGACAGACAGTCCGCCACCAAATTGGACCCCCCAGGTTTGTAGTGGACTGAGAAGTCATAGGGGTGCAGGGTGAGGTACCATCCAGCAATCCGCGTGTTGTCGTCCTTCATCCTGTTCAGCCACTGGAGGGCGCGATGATCCATCTCCACCACGAAGTTGCGCCCCAGCAGATAGTAGCGCAGGGATTCAACAGCCCACTTCACCCCCAGGCACTCCTTCTCCACTGTTGAGTACCGCTTCTCTCGGTCAAGCAGCTTCCGGCTCAGGAACACCAGTGGCCTCCGCTCTCCATCGAACTCCTGCAGGAGAACTGCTCCCAGACCCACCTCAGATGCACCCATCTGCAGAATGGAAGGCCTGCCAAAATCTGGACAATGATGCACAGGCTCGGTGCAGATGGCAGTCTTGAGGATTCGAAACGCCCTATCGCACTCCACTGTCCACTGCAACCGGTTGGGGGCAGACTTTCTTGTGAGAGCGTCCAACACTGCTGCTCTGTCCGCAAACTGGGGCACAAACTTGTGGTACCAACCAACCAAGCCCAGGAAACTCTTTAGCTTCCTCTTTGTGGTGGGGACAGGGAAAGTCTGGATTGCCTCCATCTTGCCCACTCGCGGCTTGACCTGGCCGAACCCGATGACAAAACCCAGATACTCCACCTCCCGGCGGGCCACTACACACTTGCAAGGATTGATCGTCAGGCCGGCCGACCTGATGTGCTGCAGCACCTCCCGCAAGTGGGTCACATGTTCCCCCCAGGACCGGCTGTACACCACCACATCATCGAGGTAGGCTGCACAAAAGTCCAAAATGTCCCTCAGCACATAGTCCATCAGTCTCTGGAAAGTTGCTGGCACTCCCTGGAGGCCAAATGGCATCACCCTGAACTGATACATATCAAAAGGTGTCCTGAAAGCTGTCAGTTCCTTCACCTCCGGTGCCAACGCCAACTGCCAATACCCTTTACTGAGATCCAGGGTCGTGATGTACTGCGACGCCCCCACCCTTTCTAGCAGGTCATCAATCCTGGGCATGGGGTATGGATCAAAGTTAGAAATGGAATTTAAGTAGCGAAAGTCAATGCAGAACCTCAACGACCCATCCTTCTTGGGTACCAGCACCACCGGGCTACACCATTTGCTGCTGGAAACCTCGATGATGCCCATCTCCAACATCAACTGGACCTCCTTCTTCAGGGAAAGTACCAACCACTCAGGGATCCGGTAACTTTTTTGTCAAACTGGAGCATCCTCCTTCAGGCGGATGTTGTGCTGGACCAGCGACGTAAACCCTGGGGTCTCGCGAAAAAGATCTGGGTCCAGGAGAGGCGTAATGGCAGCCTGTTGGAAGACTGACAAATGTGACAGGTCGACTGTAGCTGGCTCAGCTGGCTCTGTGGGGAGGAACTTCTCAGTCACCTCCTCATCCTCCACCGCCCGCACAAACAGCTGCTGGGAAACTGGCCCTTGGCGTACCTGGAACTCTATCAAAAGGTTAACATGGAAAACCTGGCGCTTCTTGACCCTTTCAGGCATGTGAAGCTCATAGGTCAGCTTACTCACCCGCCTGGTGATCTCATAAGGTCCATGCCACTTGGTGAGCAGCTTGTTGTCACTCGTGGGCAGCAGCAGCAGGACCTTCTGGCCAGGGCTGAAGATCCTGTCCCTTGCCTTCTGATCATACCAGGTCTTTTGACGCTGCTAGGCCGAAATGGCAGAAATGTTGTGATTCTGCTTCCACACAGACAACCAGAGGTGTTAGCAGGACCTTCCACCCTGCAGGAGTGGCAGAGGTGAAGATGGTGATAAAGCAACGCTTTTCTCTCAGGATCAGCCAGCGTTACATGATGAGTCGCTGCATAGTTGGGCTCATCATGTAATAAATTGTTACATTATAACATTATGACCAAAGACATTATTACATTATGTGCTCATGATTTTATTACATTATGAGCTGATTATTACATTATGAATTTTTATTACATTTAAGTTATTACATTATGAGTTGCTACATGCTTGTTTCCTTGGATTCATAGTTTTCTGTTTTAGTGGGCCAGTAGAGTCCAGAGTTGTTGCTAATGTGCCTACTACTCTATGGATAAAATGATCAGTGTGGGAGGGACTAAGGTGGACAACAGCCCCCTCTGTTACAGTGGGACATGACACTGAATTTAGCACCAATGGAACCACTTCCTTAAATCCAGGTGTGGCCTGATCAGACAAACATCTGGAAGCTACAGTTTTCCTGAGTGGAGTGTAGCTGATCAGTCCAAATTCCAAAGTGATTGATTGGTGGTCTGATAAAAGCGTTCTGTGGAAACACAACCAGATGTTCAGCTTCAGTTCCACATGTTAGGAGGAGGTGGAGGTGTGGTTGTGACAGTGAGTGGGTTCATGGACAGACTGATGGACACCAGCTGAGTCTAGGAGAGAGAGAAATGCAGTACCAGACTGTGGTTATCAACATCCTCATGAATACTGAAGTCTCCTCCAATCATGACTTGATCTGATTTAGAACTAAACTGATAGAAACTCTGAAAATTCAGATCAGAATCCAGAGTCAGGACCAGGAGGACGGTACTCAATAACAAATCAGAAAGGCTGGAGAGTTTCCAGGCTGGAGGAGACAAACTGAGAATCAGGCTTTCAGATGAATGGGAACTTCTTCTGGGTTTGGGATCTATTACTAAACTGGTGTCAACAATGGCAACAACTCTATTCAAACAAGAATGTGTGAAAGCTTGAGATTAATATGGCAAAAGGATTTTGGTGGGGAGATTAGTGAAGACGTATGGCAGGATGAGATCTCAAATGTAGGTTTAGCTACAAGGGATGCAAGGAGTAAGTTCATCCACTATGAGATGGTACATAGATGTTATTTTACACCACTGAAACTGTTTAAAATGGGATTAACTCAGGACAGTAAATGCTGGAAATGTCATAAGGAGTTGGGCACATTCCTTCATGCAGAATGGGGCTGTCCTATGGTACTGCCCTTCTGGAAGATGGTGCTGAAAAACCTGGAAGGATGGCTTAAACGACCTTTACCAGAATCCCCACATTTATGCCTGTTAATGGATAAGGCTCTAATGCCACCAGGCCTTACCAAAGCAGAGCTCTGGGTGACAGGAACTGGTTTTATTGTTGTGGCTCGGCTCACACTACAAAAGCGGAAGAGCCCACATAAACCAGTGCTTGTGGAGTGGTGTGTGTGAGTCAGTTAGACTCAGCAGGTCAACACAACTGTCAGATATCACTTCATTCACTGGTTCAGTTGTGGTCTAATATTTAATAGTCCTCATCTAATTCTGATATTCTGTTGAGTTAATTTAGTGGTTGAATTAACTTTGATTAGGTTTTTCTGATTGACTCCTCTACAGTAGAACTTGAGTGAATAAACTGACGTGGTGGACTGACACAGTCTCTATGGGGTTGTGGGTGGGTAACTGCCCCCTAGTGGACGTGCAGAGAAGCGTGTAAGACAGCAGCTCTGCTTCCTGGTCTGAACTCTGGGTTCTCAGGGTTTTGGTTCTTTTATAAACTGGGCCATATTTCTGGAAATGAGAGCAGCTCCGTCCAACGTGGGATGGATGCCGTCCCTCCTAATCAGACCAGGTCTCCCCCAGAACGTTTTCTAATTATCAATGAAGCCCACTTGGTTTGCTGGACGCCACCTCGACAGCCAGCGGTTGAACGACAACTTGCAGCTAAACATGTGGTCGCTGGTCCGATTAAGCAGGGGTCCAGAGACACTATGGAGTCTGACATCGTCTTCTCAAATGTACACACCGACTCAATATTAATTTTGGTGACCTCCTACTGGCGTAGTCGGATGTCATTATCGCCGACGTGCATAATGATTTCATCGTATTTACGTTAACTTTTAGCCAGCAGTTTTAAATTTGACTCAACGTCGCCCCCTCTGGCCCCTGGAATGGTTGCCGGTGTCGCTAATTTCACGTTTTTCAGAATGGAACTTCCAATTACCAGAGTGGTTTTCTCGGCGGGTGTGTCGCCGAGTAGGGAGAACCTGTTAGAGACGTGAAGCGGTGGTTTGTCGCTGACAGCAGGCTTCTGCTTCGGACTATGCTTCCTTCGGACAGTCACCCAGCCGCCCTGGTTTTCTGGCTGCTAGGGAGCTGCCAGGGGAGTGCTAGTCAGGGCTAAGCTAAGACGGTCCGCATCAGCTAACAGGGACTGGCTAGCTCTAGCGGCTAATTGTTTGGATCCATTGGTGCGGAGCCGCCGCAGGTCCAATTCAACCTCGCTAAGCCTCGCCTCCAACGCTACAAACAAACTACATTTAACGCACTTATCAGGACCACTAGAGGAGGCTGAGGAGGAACTGAACAGTGGCCCACTGAGCAGGAGAGAGGAGAGCGAGAGGGGGAAGCCATCGCTAGCTTAGAGTGGAGAGTTTACAGAAATAAAGACTGTCGCCACAAGACAGACGGTCTTTAAACTTCAGCTAAAGAAAGCAATCAGCTTTGTAGTTTTGGCGGGTAATTAGTCAAGGAAATAAGGAATTAGCGGGGATGATCACACTTTAGCTAGCACAACGAAGCAAAGCAATATGTTCAACAATGTATAGAAACAGGAAGTGAGGTCACACGCTTACTGCAACGCAGGTAGAGGACCTTACCTCAAGGAGGTAAAAGTCCATCTGGTGCTCTAAAAAAAGGTCTTCCTGTTGGTTTATGGCCTAGCACATGGACGAAGCTACACTGTTTCCTTCCAGAGCTTTGATATGACATCAACAGCAGCATTTGATATTCCACATCAGATGTGTCTCTCTGGACAAAGTGGTCCAACATCCAACACCCTGGTAACACCCCAGCTGTCAGCCAACTTTTTTAGATTTAGTAACCAAGGATAACAACAACATTTTTTTGTTTTACAATGCAGAGCACTGAAACCCTCAGCCAGTCACCATTTGCTTCTTCATCCTCTTCAACACACTCCTCATCCTCTGCCTTGCCTTCGCCCAGCTGCCGGATTGCTTCTTTAGATTGGGTTGAAGGCTTGGCATTTCTATGGAAGAATTTTCCTGAGGCCTTGATGCAGTGTTTTATGAGGAAGAAAAGGCCGAAAGCCACAGCTACGTAGAGAAATGATCTGGATAGTCGTGTCCGAGATGATGAAGGTCTACGCCAGGGGTAGATGAGGTGATTAACACACCTTCAGCCACAGAAGAGTGTTAATCAGTGGAATCACCTGTTGAAGTGTTTGGTTGAAAGGAAAACCTGCATACACACGGCCCTCCATGGCACATGATTGCCCACCCCTGGTCTACGCCTCTCCTTGTAAACAAGCCTCCACAGAAGTAGCCAAAAAATTAGTTGCCGAGTATCCAGAGTCACTGCTAGATGTGATAGAAGGTGATGTGGTTGGAGCAGGATATCACTCACACGCCCGAAATGAAAAATGTGAAATGCTCCTCAGAACCAACAAAATCCACTCACAAACACAGGTCGGATTACGATGACACTGATGAAATTCCGCCTGAAAAAACACATTCAGGACACATATGACCAGTGTTGGGACTAACGCGTTACTGCGTTATTAGTTACTGCCAAAAAAGTAACTTTAGCAGTAACTAATAATCAAACGCATTATTGTTAAAATTCAATAACTCAGTTATAGTGACTGAACGATCCGTTTATTAGTTTATTTTATGTTATTTTACTGTCTTGGCTGAGCCACTGTGTCTACTTCCTGTGTCGGGGGGGCTTGGGGGAAGTGGAAGAGACAGGAGGAAAGTGAGCTACGCTGTGGGGGCGTGTTTGTTTAGAACAGCAAGAACGTGCAAGACATCATGGCGGAACCTAGGGCAAGTTTCTCCACGTGGAAGTACGCTCACTACTTCTCCTTCGTTGAGTAGAAGGAGAAAAATGTTTATGTTAAATGCAACTTGTGTCTCAGAACTAAGAGCCTCTCTGGGGCCGCTAACAGCAGCTCTCATCTATGAAAGCATCCAGGCACGAGGCGGCGACGACACTTGTTGCTAAAGCTAGCGGGTCAGGGACCAGCACAGATACCGACACAGATGTCACCTCACCCCGTGCACCTAAGCAACAGCGCCTGAGTTGTTCTTTTCAACGAGGGAGTGCTACTGCTAGCCAGGCTAAAGTTAATCAATAATCAATCACTTTGAAACATCTTAGTGTTTGTATAAATGTAGACCACATCGCTGAGCAGAGTTCACTTGAGTGATGAAAATGCATGTCAAGTAGTACAGAGCTTACAATGTTGACAGTTCTGAACTTTTTTTGTAACTAGTTACTTTTCATAGTAATGCTTTACTTTTTGGTTTTAATAACTGAGTTGCTTTTGAATTGCAGTCACTAGTAACTATAACTAATTACTGTTTTGCAGTAACTAGCACAACACTGCAAATGGCTGCATGAAAAGGGACATGAAATTTATTCCAGCAAGTGAGACAACAGTCAGCCTACAGGAGAAGAAACTCAAAATCAAGGTGCTAAGTGAGCCAAGCTAACTTCAACCTAGATGAGGAGAAAACTCTGATGAAGACCACTTACTACTCCCACCGTAAGGCAATAAATCAGGGAACAGATATGTCAGTCCTCATGGAGGAGTGGCTTTTTTTGTTCCAAGAGGCTGGAATGACAGTCCACTTCCAAGAGCTCACTGGGGAAGCACTGGCATGGACTTTCCTCACCTGTGTTGAGAAAAAGGGAAAACGGCTTCTTGACTTCATGAGAACCAAATGTGCAGAGAAGAACAAGCAACTTGTTCAGATTGTCACAAAACTGAAAATTCTTAGGGGGCAGCGAGAGGGCTGCTCTGAAGACGTCATAGATATGGTGCTCCTTCTTCTCACCTACTTCAATGAAAAAGTGGAAAGGTTGCCGATGACACCATGCATCATTGTATGTGGTAAGTTAATAATAAGCTTTACTGATGGAACCTAAGATAATCAGGAAATATTACATAAAATATCCATCCATCATCGTCTTCCGCTTATTCCTTACAAGTAAGGGTTGCGGGGGGGCTGGAGCCTATCCCAGCATCTACGGGCGAGAGGCGGGGTTCACCCTGGACAGGTATAAAATATCCTTTTATGTTTTTTTTTTTACATTTTGGAAAGTAATTGCTGTTGTTTTATTAGTTTGTACTCGTAACTTCTTTGTAGGAACCTCCTGCTGTGCCTCAAGACAGTTCATGCTGAGTGTTGACCGCCAAGTTGTGAATGATCAAATCCCCACCTTCACCTCTGCCATCTGACTGATGCTGGGCAGCTGCGACTGCTTCACTCTTCATTACCCCTTGGACCTGGGTTCAACACCAGAGTTCCTTCAAATTTTCTAACAAATCTGTGTATGTAGTGGTTTATTTTAAATTCATGTGTTCACAAAGGTGTTTCTTCAACCTCAACCCAGAGAAGGGCACCAAAGTTGAAACAAAGGCCAACAAAAAGCAACTGTCAGTGAATTCACGAGTCCTCACCCTGATCGCAGATCTCTGATCATGAGTGGAGAGAGACAATCAAACTAAACTGTTGCTCACTGTTTTGTTTTCTTGTTTTTTTGTTTTTTTAACCTGTCCTGTTCAGCAGCATCAGTGTTCCTGGTGCCTTGTTGTACTGAGGCAGTTTTACTCTGCAAAGGAGGAACCTGATAAACTCCTCGTACCGTCATTTGTGTTTAACATTATTAGGAATGGTGTTGGTTCATTGATGAAGCTACTGGACTGAGGATAGGAGAGAGAACAGGGACAGGACAGGGAAGACAAGGGGGGGGGGATACACAAAAACAACAACAACAATAGCAGAAAAACAAACAAAAAACAGTGACAACAATAACAACAGAGAAACAAAGAAAAAACATTGGTTGCAGAATTTTCAGTGCAGGTTTACTATTTGGTTTAATATAATGTTTCAAATAAATGTGTGAGTGTGTGATTATGGATCAGTAGTGCACCACATGTGTGTCTGTGTGTATGCGCGTGTGTATGCACGTGTATGCGCGTGTATGTGTGTGTGTGCTACGGTTTGTCTTGGATGCTGTGGGTAGCTGACTGTAGCTGATGTGGGGGACCAGGACATCACGCCCCCAGTCCAGGATAGCAGGCAGGTCAGGACCAAGCCACCAGGGCACCCAGAAACCCCCAGGACACGGGGAGTATAGATGTGATGATGTGGATGACTAGAATGTAGTTAAAATTGGGGAGGCACCCAGGGCATGGGAGCCCTGCCGGTTGCAGTCGGCAGAGTCTCCCAGTACATCCTCATGCACTCCCCCAAGCCCTCAATGTCTACGATGTGATTAAAATTGGGGGGTCCAGCCCCTCAAGGCCTAGTGACACATGAGATGTGGTGTGATGGGACAGAGAGGCGATGTTGTTGCTCACTGTTGAGAAGGAGTGTGTGTTTGTGTGTGTGTGTGTGTGTGTGTGTGTGTTTATGCATACGAGTGTTCCTTTGTGTGCTTGTTCAACTTAACAGTTTCATTTGGGTGATGTGTTTTGATAAGCAGTTTTCTGGCATATGTTAAATGCATGTAATAACAGTACTTGGATATTTTTAGTTAATCACTTGAGCAAGAAGGCAGTCCACTGTTGGGTCATGTTTTTTCAAGGGATAGTTCAGATTTTTGGACATGAAATTGTATGAGATCCTCACCATCCATGTGGTTCCCCCACTGTGTCCTGTGAGCGGAGTTCCAGCCCGGTTTCACTGATGCAGAAAGTAGTTCTGTCTAGTTGCTGGGGCCCTGCAGATAGAGTGTTTGGCTCCAAAAATGAAATTCTATCTATTTATCTATGGATAGACTCTTAAGAACGACTTCAAACTGGTCCAACTAGTCTAAACAATAAATATCTTAATTTAAAAGTTCAGTAACTCAGTCAACATGATGGCATGTCCTTCATTTACAGCCAACATGTGTTCCATTAGACTTCTTATGTCATCTGTGCCATTATGTATTTTCTTGCCAGTTTATTAGTAGACCACATATGTACATCTAGATGACTCATGCAGTATGAAACAGCAGCCCTGAAATTAATCCTCCCTCCATCGGAATGATAATTCTATATTGTTTCGGCCTCCAAAATACCCATTAAAATGGAATGTCTCAGATTAAATAGAAATAGCTTATAACCCCTGTGAAGGGAGATTTATTTAAGCACCCCTCTCAAGTAGCGTTGACCTGCAAAGTGCGAATTGAGTTCACGAGAGGGGTGGGAGGGCTGACGAGTCAGTACTATTAGAAGGGATCGAGGGCGTGCATCTCACATCCTGAAAAGCTGTATCAATACAAGGAAGTAAACACCTTAAAAATAACAGTTCTCCTGCTATTCTGAGTGAAATATAGGTGGTGACCTGGAAAAGTATTCCAGGTGAAGGTGTCTGAGCTAGATTCAGTAACCATCCCAATACACTTGAACACTAACACTGCTTTATGCAAGAAAACTTTTTACAATTCAATATTCTAATATTAGAACTGTTGTTGTTTTGATGGATTCTTACATCTTTTTTAATTTATTCCAACAAAAATGGATGTTTTGTTTTATGTGTAAGAGGGACAAGAGTTGAAAATTAACAATAGCAGTACAGCACATCAGATGCATCTGAAGTTACTATATCAAACTGCATCACCCCTATTGAATAAGATTAAAACCTAAAGTAAAACTCAAGTGATAATTATATAATAATAATAATGATAATAATTTAAATAATTTGCATCAAGGCGGTCCGGTGGAGCAGTGGTCCTCACTGTGGCCCCCAGCAAGAAGGTTGTGGGTGGAGCCCCGGCTGGAGCACGGGGTCTTTCTGGGTGAGTCTCCATGTTCTCCCTGTTCCTGCTGGGTTCTCTCTGGTACTCCAGCTTCCTCCACAGTCCAAAGATATCAAGAGGGGACCAGGTTAATCCAGACTCTAAATTGACCCTAGGCATGGCTGGGAGAGCCAATGGTTGTCTGTCTCTATGTGTTGGCCCTGCCATGGACTGGTGACCTGTCCAGGGGGAAGGCTGCTGGGATAGGCTCCACCCTGAACAGGAGAAGAGGATGGATGGATGGATGAAATTTGCCTCAATAAATACAGATACAAGAGGTGGTCTCATCCCTTATTTCCTCCTCTGTCTGTTGGGGGGGGGGCATTGATCTTGCTAGCTAGGTTCTGTGCTTTCATCCAAGAGCTCTCCCGCCGTGTTCAAAGTCTGACATCAAGCTCTCTCTCCTGGGTGCAGGAGTGGCGGACAGTGCCTGTGTGCCTGTCGACAAGCTACCATGCAGCGAGAGGAATGTAGGGCTCTGTGGATGTCTCAGCTACTCTTAAATGCTAATCACTGGGGTGACATGCTGAGAACACTGTAGTCTTATACTAAGAAAACAAAAGGTAAAGAGAGGAAAAGTAAACAAATTGAAGGTAAGACTAAATCTGGGCTTGCACTTGATCATTTGTTCATGGGACACTTATGAAGAGAAGCATTTTTCTTTTGGCATGTCAAAAGTATTAAACTTAAACTGGCTATGAAGGTGCCTTCCAAAGAGGGAGCCCATGTCAATAGTAAAGTGCTACTAATAACTAAACTTAAACGGTAAACACTGTGATGGAATATGAGAGTCAGTATCAGTGGTGTGTGTGTGTGGGTGCATGGTTGTGTGGAGTCGTAAATGATGCGTGTTATTTGTGCAAATGAAAGGAACCCGAGAAAAAACTAAAGTGCATCATGGTTGGGAGATTAGCAGCAACACAGCAAATAACATTGGGGCAGGCAGTTTAAGTGACTTGAGCACACTGGCCAGGTGTTACCAGTTACTCAATCAAAGCCCCACCCGGCCATGGACCTGCAAGACAAAACATACACAGCACACCTGAAGGACTGCCGTTTGATGCCATAATCTGAGGCATCATTACACAGGAGACAAACATCGATTCAGTAAAAGTGGTATGAGTGGAAAACCACCAGCAAGTTCCGTTTTTGTCAACATAGAGAAGTTTCTGTTCCAGAGAGACCATTGTTCCCTCTCTCTGCACTGTAATCAGCCGCTCAGATTGGTAAGTCCTGGTACCCATCAAATGGGGGTGGAATGGATATAGGCAAGGCAAGGCAAGGCAATTTTATTTGTATAGCCTGTTTTCACAAACAGTTTGTCTCAAAGGGCTTCATGGCATCATAACAACATCCTCTGCCCTCAGACCCTCACATCGACTGAGGAAAAACTCCATAGAAAACCCTTTTAACAGGGAAAAATGGGAGAAACCTCAGGGTGAGGAGGGGAGGAGGATCCCTCACCAGGAGGGACAGACGTGCAGTAGATGTTGTTACAGACAAGAAAACAGTTTACAATGCAGAATGTGAGAAACACGGAAATGTTAATAACAGCTGAAGAAGGAAGCTTCTGGAAGGGGAGGCAGGGAGAGCAAGCCAGCTTGATGGGGGACTGGATGGTAGACTGGTTCATGGGAGGGGAGGCAGGGAGAGCAAGCCAGCTTGATGGGGGACTGGATGGCAGACTGGTTCATGGAAGGGGAGCGCAGGCCGGTGTAACAGTAGGGAATAGGGGGGGGGGGGGCGATGCAGGCGGCGGTTGGGGCTCTGGTGGATCTGTGGAAACACAGAGAGACTGCGAGACACCAAGGCCAAACTACAAAGTGCAACAAGTAGTGGTAATGACAGTTCCAAAAATGTGCAGGGAGGAGAGGAGGAGAGAGGGGGAAAGGAGAGGAGAGGAGGGAAGGGGAGGGGAGGAGGGGAGGGGGGGAGGGGAGAGGAGAGGAGAGGAGAGGAGAGGAGAGAAGGGCTCCATGTAACCTGATGTGTCCCCCAGCAGTCTCAGCCTGTAGCAGCATAGCTATCAATGGTTCAGAGCTACCTGAACCAGTCCTAACTGAAGGCTCTGTCATAGAGGAAGGTCTTAAGCCTGGACTTAAACGTAGTTAAAGTGTCTGCCTCTCTGACCCATGGAGAGAGCTGGTTCCACAGTAGAGGAACCGGTACCTGAAGGCTCTACCTCCCAGTCTGTTTTTATTGATACTGGGAATCACTAACAGACCTGCATTCTGGGAGCGGAGTGCTCTGGTGGGACAGTAGGGACTAATGAGCTCTTTCAAATAGGATGGAGCTTCATCATTGAGAGCCTTATAAGTTAGCAGAAGGACTTTGAAGTCGATTCTAGATCCTACAGGAAGCCAGTGGAGAGAAGCTAAAGTGGGAGAGATGTGTTCTCTCTTCTTAACTCCCGTCAAAACCCTCGCTGCAGCGTTCTGGACTAGCTGGAGACTCTTTAGGGAGTATTTAGGACATCCTGACAGGAGAGAGTTGCAGTGGTCCAGCCTAGCAGTGATAAATGCATGCACCAGTTTTTCAGCATCACTCTGGGAAAGGATGTTCCTAATCTTAGCGATACTTCGCAGATGGAAGAAGGCGGTCCTAGTCACATGCTTTATGTGGGAGCTGAAGGAAAGGTCCTGGTCAAAAATGACCCCAAGGTTCCTTGCAGTTGTCCTCAGGGTCAGGGTGATGCCATCTAGAGTAGTGATCTGGTTAGAGAGGTGTCCCTGTGGTGTTTAGGTCCAAACATGATGACCTCAGTTTGATCTGAATTGAGCATTAAGAAGTTAGAGGACATCCAGGATTTAATGTCTTTCAGGCAGTCTTGCAGATGAGTAAGCTGGCTTGTGTCGTCTGGCTCCATCGACAAGTAAAGTTGTGAGTCATCTGCATAACAGTGGAAGTTGATTGAGTGCTTCCGGATTATGTCACCTAATGGGAGCATGTAAGGAGGGAAGAGAATCGGTCCTGTCCAGTGCGCCCTAAAGTGTGCTGTGGAGCTTCGGTTCACTGTAACCTGTTGCTCAGCTGTGTCAGGAAATTTGATGAACTGGCTCAACACTATTCAGCTCAGCCAGCCTACTTGCAGTACACCATGGAATGGCAATACATGTGTAACGCCCACTAATGCGTGGTCACATGTGGGGAACTTTTTTTATGTATCATTTTGCCATCTGCTTGTTGTTTAATTGAATTGAATGCCTTTTATTGTCATTATACAAGTATAATGAGATTAGAGCCAGAACCATTTTCATTGCAAGAATAAAAGGAAAAGAATGAGAGAATAAATAAAAAACAAGGAAATAAATAATTTACAATATTAAAATATAGAAGATATATACATATATGACATAATAATGAGGTACGGTATGTATTTCACAGTGTATTCTACATACAGAGGGATATTGCACAGAGAGTCGGTTTAATGTGATGGGGAATTTGCACAGACAGTGAGTCGGTTGAATTTACTGCTTATGTGAGTTAAGGGTGGTGATGGCTTTTGGAAAGAAGCTGTTCTTGTATCTATTTGTCCTTGTTTTAATACTTCTGTAACGCCTTCCAGAGGGCAGAAGGTGGAACAGGTCAGAAGCAGGGTGTGAACTGTCTTTGAGGGTGTTGTTGGCTCTGCTGAGGCAGCGTGAGGTGTAGATGTCCATCAGGGAGGGGAGAGGGCAGCCAATGATCCTCTGAGCTGTCTTCACCACCCTCTGCAGCCTCTCCCTGTCTGCAGCAGTGCAGCTGCCGTACCACACCGTGATACAGTATGTCAGCAGGACCTCGATGAATGAGCAGTAAAAGGTCAGCAGCAGGTTGGTGTTGAGTTTGTGCTTCCTGAGAACTCTCAGGAAGTGTAACCGCTGCTGAGCCTTCTTGGTGATTGCTGTTATATTGTCTGTCCAAGTGATGTCGGCGGAAATGAGAACCCCGAGAAACCTGAAAGTATGGACCCTCTCCACTTGCTCGCCATTGATGAAAAAGGGGGTTGGGTCAGTGCAGTGCCTCCTGAAGTCAATGATGATCTCTCTGGTCTTCTTGGTGTTGAGAGCGAGGTTGTTCTCTGAAGACCAGGCTGTCAGCTTCAGGACTTCCTCCCTGTAGGCAGCCTCGTCACCCCTGGAGATGGGCCCGACCACTGTCGTGTCATCGGCAAACTTCACGATGAGGTTGCCGCTGTGGGCCCGGCTGCAGTCGTGGGTGTAGAGGCAGTACAGGAGGGGGCTCGGCACACAGCCCAAATGGCAACACAGTTATTAGTTTGCCAGTCTGAGAACATGAACCTACAGTGTGTTTCCAGAGCAGTGGGGGGCAGTATGGGAAGGTGACTTGGCTTTGGCGGTATGGGTATATAGAGGCACCCTCTTGCCCTCACTGTATCCGGACAATAGAGAAGAAACAAGCATCACATCTCTGTTTCTTTGCCCATTTATCCTGTTTTCCAGTGTTGCTAAGAGCCAGGGTTGGTGCACTCACATCATTAAATGTGCATGGTCTTACCTTTGGGACCTGTAACATGTGGAACTGGAGGTCATCAAGTGTGGTCAATGAATGGACCAATCAGACCACATAACAGTTCAGCAGTGGGCTTGGATATATTGACTGTGAAATGTGTGTCCACGATGACCTCCATGAGTTGCTGGGTGGCAGCCTCTCCAGTGGGCAATGTGCTGTGGTGGTTGTTGTCATTTGACCCTTGCATTAAAACCAGGTTTCTTTGTTTCCTTCCCTGATGAGCATGCAGCATGGCTGATACTTGCAGGTTGGGTCATTTCCCAAGACTTCTCTCCACTTTTGGCCAAAACACTGGCTCTACCTGTTGGGCTTACAGGTTTCCAAACTCTTATTCTTTAAGCTGCCTATTACAGCCATGCATAATTTTGCTTATACTGCCATCCTCTGACAGTATTATGTACTGCCTACCCTGGTCCATTAACCACTTGATGGAAATAACCGATTCTCTTTTCCTCTTAAGGTGTTAAAAAAATAGCTGAAAAAGAATTGGCTTGAAAATTCAATTGGAAGTGTAATTATTGACACTGTTCACTTTTCATTTGATGCAGAGGCCCTTTTTTTTTCCAAATGTTGACACAGATAGTCCTCATCTACCTATATTCAGTTTTGAACACTTCCTAGAAGGAAATTAACAGTTCTGATTGAGGAAATTCAGCTAATGGAATCTCTGATGGCTAGTAAGAATGTTCATCCTAATTCTACTCTGAGTTTTTTGTTTTCTTAGCTTGGATTCTGAGCTGACACAAATTCAGATTAAATGCTACTGACTCGCTTTTAAACCCCCACTGTGTCATTTAAGCTCCAGCTTCCACATTGATAGTTGTAGTAATTTCAGGTCAAACAGAGAAATCTGCACATGAGAGTATCATTTTCGAGGATGTTGAATGAGAAAGATTGCTGAGTCCATGTGTACCCATCTTGTGTTCTTTGTGGTTTTCCTGTTGCTAGAATAAGTAACAGATGTGGAGGTTGCCATGCGCTGAAGTTATATTTCAAGGTCACTCGATCCAATGAAAGAATGGAGCACTACTGGATTTTTGGCACATCATATAAACAGAAGTGCTCCACTACTACACCCTAGAAACACTGTCAGTGGGAGGTGGATGTTTTAGCCATGCACACACCCTTCATTTTTGCCCACTGCAACTGTACAGAACATCTAAAGGTCTTGTGGACACGCTGAACGTAGATTGAGAGCTTCCAATTTCAAATGTGATCTTAATGCAAGAAACAATCTTGTTTAATTTAACAAAGGAGAAAAAATCAAAGTACATTCTCAAATTATTGCTTAAATTCTCATAAACATCAATCCATCTATCCATTTTCTACCACTTATTCTGTTAAGAATCATGGGGGGTGGAGCCTATTCCAGCTGCCTTTGGGCAAGAGGTGGGGTTCACCCTGGACAGGTCACCAGTCCATTGCAGGACCAACACACAGAGACTCTCACAGCCACACCTACGGCCAATTTGAAGTATGGCTGTCTAGTAGCTTGAACAAGCCAAGATGACGGCACACATAGACACAACAGCTTGGTGCTCTCACTTTCAGTGCTTTTTTCTATTGTTTGTTACATATGTCCTGCTTGTTCCAACTGCTCTGGCCCAAATGTTGAACTGTGCACTTTTGGACTCCGTCTGTATCATCTGCCCAGGGAGTTCTCGCACGTTGTAATTGTGGCAGTTTATGTTCCCCCCTCAGCCAACCCGACGTCGGTGACCGACATCATTCACTCTGCAATAGCCCAGATTCAGACTCAACACGCGAGTGCATTCATTGTCATCTCGGGTGACTTCAACCACATCACCATGGACACAGCACTCCCCACATTTACACACTTTGTGAGCTGCCCCACCAGAGAGGAGAGTACCACGCACCTGCTGTATGCAAACATTAAGGATGCATACACCTCCTCTCCCCTCCCCCCACTTGGAAGGTCGGATCTCAACTTGATTCACCTCGGCCCCTGTTATGTGCCCGTGGTGAAGAAGCAGCCTGTGACCACGAGGACCCTAAGGAGATGGTCCACTGAGGCTAACGAAGCACTGCAGGGCTGCTTTGAGGTGTCCAACTGGCACACACCCAGTGACACACATGTTGAGGACACTGATGGGCTCACAGAGTGGATCACACACTACATCAACTTCTGCGTTGACACCATCGTCCCATCAGAGACCGTCCTTTGCTACCCAAACAACAGGCCGTGGGTAACAAGTGACATCAAGGACACACTGAATAAAAAGAAGAGGGCTTTCAGAGCTGGCAACAGAGAGGAGGTGTGAACGATCAGAGGGAGCTGAAAACAGAGGAGGCCAAAGAAAGGTAGAGGAAGAAGCCGGAGTGGAAAGTCCAGCAGAGCAACATGAAAGAAATCTGGAGAGGCATGAGGACCGTCACTGGTTTCAGACCAACCAGCCAAGGAGTTGAAGGCAGCACTGAGACCCCAGCACAAACCCCCCCTCCCCACAGACTCTTCTATGGCTGGCCTGCAACAAGCACCCACTCCACTCTCTCTCCCTTACCCCTCTCACAGCCCCTCATCTGCCTGTGAGGACTCTCCTCACACCTCCTCCCTGGGCCCCCATGCTGACTGCTCTCTCCAACATCACACCTTCACCCCTCCCCCACCTGTCACCTGCACACTCAGCATCACGCCTGATCATGTAAGAAGACAGCTGAAGAAACTCCACTCAGGCAAGTCTGCAGCTCTGGATGGGGTTGTCCCCAGGGTCCTAAAAGCCTGCCCCCCCCCCCACACATCTATGTGGAGTGCCTCACCATGTCTTAAGCCTGAGCCTGAGTCTTCAGAGGGTCCCTGTGCTGTAGAAGACGTCATGCCTTTTTCCTGTGCCGAAGACGCCACATCCCAGTGGCTCCAAGGATTAAAGACCTGTGGCACTGACGTAACACATCCTGAAGACCCTGGAGAGACTCATCCTAGATCAGCTCCAGCCCATGGTCAGACAGCGATTGGACCCTCTCCAGTTCGCCAACCATCCCAGACCTGGAGTTGACGACACCATCATCAATCTACTCAACCGTGTCAATGCTCACCTGTTCACCACCAAAACCAACTGTATGGTAATTGGCTCTCATCGCAACATCAGTAAAAACCCTGTTAAATCTGAAAATTAAAGAGGTATCCATTAAACATGTGCAAGAGACCAGACTGCTGGGAGTTGTAATAGATGAAAAAGTTGTAATAGATAAAAAACTAAATAAAATTGTTAATAAAATTGGAAGTGGCATCTCTGTCACCAAAACCAACCAAACTAATAACACAAGCTTTAATATTATCACATCTTAACTACTGCCCAGTGGTCTGGTCAAATGCCACAGCAGACATGATCAAGAAACTGCAAAAGGTGCAAAATAGAGCAGCTCGCATTATCCTTGGTTGTCATTACAGAACAAATGTTTTACAAATGCATAGAAATCTCAGCTGGTTAATGGTAAGTGAAAAATTACTTTATTTGTTATTAATATTCATAAGAAATGTCTCTATATCCAAAACCCCACAACTTCTACACAAAAAACTATGCTACAGTACAGAAAATCATAGCTATAGCACAACACATGCTGCTAGAGGTAATTGTTCACTGCCAGTAACAATGACTAACTATGGTAAAAGGATGGTGATGCACAGAGTGACGTATGAATGGAACTTACTTCCAAAACACTTCCAGCAAACAATAAGTATGAAGGAATTTAAAGTGTTAGTGAAGAAACATTTCTGAAATAGATACATATAAAAAACTTATTTAATTATTGTTAACTGAGTACTGGTTTAATAAAAATGGTTATTGGTTTAAGTTATGATAACTGCATTGTTTGAATTTGTTGATGCTAGTTATTGAGTGTATGAGTATGGTTGTATTGAATCTTACTGCATGATTGTATATTGTATCTATTTAACGGAGTATATCTACAGACTGGAACTTCAATATAAATGTCTAAAGTAGTATTGGTACTCTTTGTCAGTGATCAAACATGTATTTTGTAGCATAATATCCCTTTTGTACTTTTTAGTCTTTTTTTTCTTTCTTTACATGCTACGTTTTTATGTTTACTTTTAATTTTTGTTGTTGTAATGTACTGTATATTATGTGTGTCGGACCCGAGGAAGAATAGCTGCAGTTCTTCTGCAGCTGATGGGGATCCAACTAAAACTAAAACTAAAACCTGGACAAGCCTGCGAGCACTGTTAGGATCATGTTTTTTGATTTTTCCAGTGCTTTCAACACCATCAGGCCGGCTCTACTGGGTGAGAAACTGACAGCGATGCGGATGGATACCCCCCTTGTGTCCTGGATTGTGGATTACCTGACAGGCAGACCACAATATGTGCGCCTGCAGCACTGTAGGTCAGACAGGCTAATCTGCAACGCTGGGGCTCCCCAGGGGACCGTCCTCTGTCCCTTCCTCTTCACCTTGTACACAACGGTCTTCAGCTACTACACCAAGACCTGCCACCCTCAGAAAATTTCTGATGACTCTGCAGTAGTTAGGTGTATCAACAAGGGTGAAGAGACTGAGTACAGGGCTGGGTGGACAACTTGGTCACTTTGTGCGAGCAGAACCATCTGCAGCTCAACAGGAAAACAAAGACCAAGGAGCTGGTGGTGCAGGTGCTCAGATGGCGAATCTTTTCGGATTAATGTTCCAGTTTAAATCTTGAGCCAGCAGTTTGCCCTGTGCAACATGTGCTGTGTTTCTTGCAGTCCCAATTGTATCAAGATAAGGCAGTGGGTACCCTAAGGGTCTACGCTTCAGCCATTTCAGCCTTCTATCAGGGCACCGACAGCAGACCACTTGGTAAGCATCCGCTGATGGTCCAATTCTTAAGGGGGGCCTGGCGGCTGTGGCCAGGTTGCACCTTTCGGACTCTGAGCTGGGATCTGCCCACAGTTTTAACATCGCTCACTGAGGGCCCGTGTGAACCTATTTTGGATGCTGATCTGCAGGCTCTGTTTCTCAAGACAGCTTTTCTACTGGCTGTCTTTTCAGCAAAACAGGTTAGAGAGCTGTGTGCCCTCTCTACCAGCGTTGGCTGTCTAAGGTGGTGGGCAGGTGACAGTGGTGTATCACTTTGGCCAAATCCAGTGTTCCTGCCAAAGGTTCTGAACAACCAGTCCATCAACCTGGGACTGGAGGTGAATCAGTTCTGGCCTTCCTCTGTTACAGGTAGAACAGGACAGGCTGCTCACGTTGTGCCCGGTAAGGGCCCTGAGGGCTTATGTGGCCCACACGCAGCCAATGAGGGGCACACACTACCAACTTTTTATATATTATGGGGTGGTGAAATTGGGATTTCCACTGTCCAAGCAGAGGCTGTCTCACTGACTGGTAGAGGTTATTTCCCACATCTACAGGGCTCAGGGAATGCCCATCCCCTCGGGTACAAGGGCTCATTCTGCCAGGAGGATGGCTGCATCCTGGGCAGCCTTGAGGGTGTGCCAGCAGCCAATGTCTGTGCAGCGGCTTCATGGTCTATACCATGCACTTTTACCAGATTTTACTGGGTGGATGTAACTTGCCCAGCTCCGGTCAGTGACACCACCCTCATGTCGGTGACCAAGGGGAATTTAAGTTATTGGGGGTTCCTCATGTCCCTTTTGATATGTGTCATCCCTTTTCTTGACCATAGTGACGGTCAGAGGGAGGTTGAAATAGAGATTGTGAGTTACAGATTTAACACTGGATCTGTGAGACCGAGGGATGACCGACATTATCCTTGTCGCTTGAAACACTCTGAGGTGCTCAAGGTAGGAGGCTGAACTGGGAGCATTCTCTGCTTTTTATAAACACGGTCGGCTTGCCTCCGGAGGTCAAATTTCAAATGTAGTTGGTGGTTTACCAGGGTTTAACAATAAAATTATGAGATCATTTTGCAGGGATGGAGGAACTTCACCTGCTTGAAAGCTGCATCAGACAGAACAGTTCATTTCTTGTAATTGTGGTGTCCAGCTCAGCTTTAAGGACGATTCCTTCACTTTGCAGGGAAGATATTGTCCTTTAATCAAAAAAGTTATGGGCATGACTTTGTTGACATATGGTCTCAGTGATAGGCAGAATGAGGGTGTTCATTCCTATTTTAGACCGTAGTGATGGTCATCCCTCGGTCTCACAGACCCAATCATTTTTTTCTTTTTCTTTTTTTTTTTAAACTTTATTTTTCATTTTGCATATAACAGTAGAAAAAACATTCAGAAGAACAAAACAAAGAAAAGAAAGGGGAACAACAAAAGGGGGAGGTGGGGGGGACACTACTTTCTCTTAAATAAATACCATTTTTTAAATCGTTGTTGGTGGATCCCTTCTTTAGTCCTCTGACAATATGTCAGTCTTTCCATGGAACATAATTGATCCACAATATCCATCCATAGTGACTGCCCAGGAGCGTCACTTTTCAGCCAATTCTTTGTGATGGCTTTTTTAGCCACAAGTGTCAGAATTTTGAACAAGTAAATGTCCTCTTTTCCTACCATACCCTCTGGTATCAGTCCCAGATATACAACTCGGGGGTCACAAGGAATTCCATAGCCCAAGATTTCCTCCACGTTTTGAAGGACCATTTCCCAAAATGTTTTTATTATCACACATGACCAAAAGATATGTAGATGACTGGCACTCTGATGTCCGCATTGTCTCCAACAGTTTTGCTGTTTGCCCACTTGTTTAGATTTGTGAGGTGTAATAAAGAAGCGAATTAAATTTTTCCATCCGAATTCCCTCCATCCTTTAGAGCTGGTTGAAGTGTGTTGGGTCCTGCACATAGACTGCCAATCACTCAGACAATTCAGAATTCAATTCTAACTCCCACTTCATTTTTATATGTAGTGTGTTATTTCCATTTAGTTCCTGCAGACCTTGGTACAATTTAGAGACAATTCTTGAAGGTAATTGTTTATATGCACCTGTAAAAACCCCTATAAACTTGTTTCCTTCCATTGAAATTCCTTTCTTAATCTCTGAGTCAAAAAAATTTCTTAATTGTAAATATCGGAAAAGGTCTCCGTTATCTAGATCAAACTCCTTCTGAAGTTTTCCAAAGGGTTTGAGATGTTGTCCCTCTACAATAGTACACATAGCTGTCATTCCTTTGTTTTCCCACCTTCCAAAGGTCCTATCAAGTTCTGAAGGTTTAAATGTATGACTTTGAAATGGCCATATTAGAAGTTTACTATCGTCTGTCAGATTGTATTTTCTAACCACCTCATACCATATTCTAAATGTTTCTTTCAGTATTGAATTTTCTTCTCTGAAATGTATGTGTTCTTTTCCACCTAGCCTGGCTTGGGGAGGGGCTTGACCCAGTTTCATCTCAATGTCCTTCCATCTAGCTTGATAATGAGGGGAGCACCAATGAACAATATACCTCAATTGGGCCGCGTAATAATACTCTTTTAATTTCGGCAGCGCTAGTCCCCCATTTTCCTTGTCTATTTGGAGGGTCCTCAGTTTTATCCTCGGCCTAGCTCCTGCCCACATAAACCTGGATATCAGTTTATCCCAAACTTCGAATTGTGAATGTGGTACTCGAACTGGGAGAGATAGGAAAAGATACAGCAACCTTGGTAGTACGTTCATTTTTACCACTTCAATCCTTGAACTGAAATCCAGTATTAATGTAGACCATTTTGTCATGTCCCTCTGTATTTTATCATTCATTACCTCGTAGTTAGTATTATAAATAGTATCGACTTCCTGAGTAATGAGTACTCCCAGATATTTTATTGATTTTGCGTCCCATCCTAATTTATACTGCTTTCTCATGGCTTTATTTGGTTTGTAATTTAAAGAGAGGACCTGTGTCTTGGTGATATTCAGTTTATACCCTGACATTAGCCCATAGTCCTCCATGATTTTTAGAAGTTTGGGAAATGTTGTATTTGGGTTTTGGAGGTATGCGATAATGTCATCCGCAAAAAGCCCTATCCTGTGTTCGTCTCCTGATATGGAGATTCCTGTGAGCTCTTCGTCCTGTCTAATGGTTTGGGCAAGCGGCTCTATGAAAATTGCGAAGAGGGCTGGGCTAGCGCAACATCCTTGGTGGGTGCCTCTAAACAGCTTAAAGCTGTCTGTCAGGTGGCCATTAATCTTTATTCTGGCAGACGGATTGCAATACAGGGACTGTAAACACCTAATAAATTGTACATGAAACCCCATTCTCTCTAGCACTTTATATAGAAAAAGCCAATTGACCCGGTCAAATGCTTTCTCCGCGTCGAGACTGATAAGAGCAGCATTCAAATTATGTTTGTTGGCATGTTCTATGATATGAAGCGTTCGTCTGATCTTATCATGTGTTTGTCGACCCCTTATAAATCCTGTCTGATCCTCGTGTATCAAGTCAGGTAGGAAACATTCCAGTCTTTTGGTTGAGATAGATGTGAACACTTTATAGTCCACATTCAAAATAGAGATCGGACGAAAGGATTCGCAATGTTCTTTATTTTTACCTTCTTTAGGAATAACTGATATAAGGGCATCCCTCCATGATGGTGGAGCCACTGCTTTTTCAAGTGTCCAATTAAATGATTCTAACATTACTGGGGCAAGGTCTTCTTTAAGCGTCTTATACCACTCATTCGGAAAGCCGTCACTCCCCGGAGTCTTATTAGCCTTCAACCTACCTATGGCTTTATCTAAATCATCTTTTGTGATTGGTGCAATTAAGTTCTCATTCTGAACCCTCCCTATAGAGGGGAGGTCCAGTGATGCTACGAATTGTCCTATAGTGTCTTCATTGGTCATCTCAGGTTGTGAGTAGAGAGTCTCAGTCTAATAACCTTTGAAGATCTTATCAATTTCTTCTGGTTCATATGTTATATTGTTCGTTAAGGGGTCTCTGATCTTGTGTATTGAATTTGTAATTTGTTGTATCCTGAGACGCCTTGCCAACAATCTTGTCGCCCTTGGGCCTGATTCATAGAAAGTTTGTTTAGTAACTCTCAATTTCTTTTCTAGTTCGTCGGTGACAATACTTCTATTTGTTTTTTAATCTCTTTGATTTGAGATGTTGAGTCCTTGTTCTTGTCTCTATGTTGTTGTTTCTCCAGTTTCCTCAGTTCTTTCTCTAGTTCATCATATTTTGCCCTCCTCTGTTTTTTTAAAAATGCTGTTCTTGAGATTAGCTTCCCTCTCATTATTGCTTTGACCGTGTCCCATAAGATAGTTGGATCAACCTGGCCATTCTTTTTATCAGTTATACATTGACCAATTTCTTTCTTGATTTCATCTACTACGTTTTTATTATTTAAAATTCCTGTATTTAGTCTCCAAAGTGTGTTTTTTGGCCTGTTACTTAAATGAATGTTTAAGTAAACTATATTATGATCCGATACATTGGCTGTTCCTATTGAGCACTCTTTTACTCTATGCCGATCTATGATATTCATTAGAAAAAAGTCCAATCTGGAGTGCACTTGATGAGTAGCTGAATAATGAGTGTACTCTTTATTTTGGGCATGTAAATTTCTCCAGACATCAAATAAGCCTGACTCTTTTATCAGGATTCTCAGGTCTTTTGATCTTTGAGTTCTACACCTGTTTGTGCTAGTTGTGTCTAAATAGTAATTCTGAATTGTGTTCCAATCACCGGCACAAACTAGGATTCCCTCGCTTTCTGAGATTATAGTTTCAAACAGTAATTTAAAGAATTTTCTATCGCTCTCCGGTGGGGCGTACACATTTACAAATTTGACCAAAATATTATCTATCCTGCCTTTAACTATTATGTATCTACCTTCTCTATCTCTTTTTTCGTTGATCAGGTTGAAATTAAGTGAGTTAGAAATTTTTATGGCCACCCCTCTCTTTCGACTATTTCTACATGAACTAAAATGCGAATTTAGATAGCCACATTTTTTACATTTTTCATGTTCTTGTTGTATCATATGTGTCTCCTGTAGAAATGCGACTTGTGTCTTATCCCTTCTTATTTTCGCAAGCACCCTACTCCTCTTGACCGTATTACTCAAACCATTCACATTTAAAGAAGCAAATTTTAAGTCATATGACATTGTCATACATGTTCCAAGCACAGAGTTTGTTAGTAGTGTCAACCTCCCAAAACAAAATTGTAACATGAACAGTAACAGTTGAACAAAAATATGAACAGACCTCCAGGCTACGAGGAGGATGTCTTACCTCCTCATCTCTGACTCCGTTGGCGAGTCGAGGGTAAAGCCTCTCACTAAAAGAGGGCCCTAAGGATAGGGTGGCTGGACAGTCTAAATAAACTAACCTCACCATCCTAAAAGTCCAACGTATCCTCTCTTATATGGAGCCGCTACTCACAGACATTTAGTAATGAACGTTATGAGGCAAAGATGCAAATCTATCAGTCATTCTGAACACAGTCATCCTAACAGTCTATATTGTATCTTTATATTTTCCTTTTTCATGAGGCTTCTCCTCCTCTAGTTACCTCCTCTCTGACCAGTGCGCTCACTTTGGAAACTCTGTAGTTTGTCTCGCGCAACCGTGCTCCCAGTCGGCTGTCTCCCTCGGTCGGCTCCGGCAGCCCTGCTGCTAGTCCGTGTCTCTTCAACTCCAGCCAAGCCTCCTGTGCGCTGCTATAGGTCCGGACTCCCGTATCCCAGTGGATCTTCATACTTGTGTATGGAGTTTGAAAACGGATCCCTCCCGCTTTTAGTGCCTTCTTTATCCCGTTATATTCTTTGCGCCTCTTGACGATCTCTGCCGCGTAGTCGTGGTCGAAGTAAAGGATCCTGTTGTTCAGCTCTATTTTTCTCGTCTTACTGTTCTTCCATGCTTCTTTCAGCACCAACTCCTTAGTTGTCAATTCCTGGAAGTTGATGATAATAGGTCTCGGGGGTTTATCGGGAGGGGGCTTCTGCGCCAGGGACCGGTGCGCGCGTTGTATTTTCAGGTTCAGCTCCTCCGGTATAGGCAGCTTGCTTCTCAAGAGTGACTCAATAAACTCTGGTACTGAGTTTTCTCCCTCTTCTCCTTCCACCACACCAAAGATACGTATGTTGTTTCGTCTGGATCGAGACTAAAGATCAGTTAGTTTAGACTGCAAAGCCCTTTGCTGGTCCAGGCTGGAGCACAGCGCCGCTGTCGCCTCCTCCGCCCATCCCTCCACCTGCTCTATACGGGACTCCGCTTCTCCGACTCGGTCAGACACAGTCTGAATTTCGGCCACAAGGTTGTCGAGTTTGCCGTTGATTTCCTGACCCCAGTGATTGAATTCTTGTCTCAGGCAGTCGTTGTCCCCCTTGAGTTCAGTTTTTAACTCGCTAATGGCCTTGACGATTTCTGCGGACTCCATGCTCGTCCCAGGGCTGCCGTCAGGGCTAGGTTGATCTGCTATATTGTTGTTAGCTTTAGTCGTCTCGTCACATCCAGCCGGTCTTTCGAGTTTATTTTCGTTGTTTTTTTGGCCTCTAGTTTTCCTTCTCCCGCTCATCTATCTTTTCCTTCAGCTTGTGTTAAGTTTTCGAGTTAGTTTGCAGGTAATTTGCAAAAGGTCTGAGAGAGCGACTCCTCGTGCGTCTCACCTCTCCATCAGCTAAACCGGAACTCCCACAGACCCAATCTTACATCTGTAACTCATGTTATGCAGCAGGACAATGATCTGAAATAGTTCCAATGGCATACCTTAAACAAGCCGTTCATGCTTGAAAGCCCTTTAACATGGCTGGATTAAAACAGTTCTGTAAAGAAGAATGGGCAAAACTTCCTCCACAGTGATGTTAATAATAATCATAATAATAATACATTTTATTTATAAGGCGCCTTTCAAGGCACTCAAGGTCGCCGTACAACAGTTTAAAATAGATAAATAAATAAAATAAAACATGCACGATTTAAAAGAACAACAACAGAAGTCCCTAGGAGAGCACAAGAGAGGGCATTGAGCCATATGCCTATCTAAAAAGGTGAGTTTTGAGATGATTTTTGAAGGTGTCAATGGAGTCAATGTTTCTGATGTCAGGAGGGAGGGAGTTCCAGAGGCGAGGGGCAGAGCAACTGAAGGCTCTAGCCCCCATGGAGGTTAGACGGAAGGAGGGGACATTGAGGCTGATGGAGGAGGAAGACCTGAGAGACCGGGTGGGAATGTTGGTGTGGAGAAGGTCTGACAGGTATGAAGGCATGAGGTTATGGATGGTTTTGAATGTATGGAGGAGGATCTTGTAGTCAATGCGGTGTTTTATGGGAAGCCAGTGGAGTTGATGTAGAACGGAGAGAGTGGACCAGGATTGCAGCGCTGTTGGGAGTGAGAGATGGACGGAGACGGTTGATATTCCGGAGGTGGAAGTAGGCGGACCGGATGGTGTGGTTGATGACTCATTGCCAGTATTGCACACATTGGATTGCAGTTGTTGCCGCCGAGGGTGGCACAACCAGTTAATACGTTTTTGGGGCAATTACTCTTTTACATAGGGCCAAGTAGGTTGGGGTAGCATTTTCCCTGAATAGATGACATAATCATTTAAAAACTGTTTCTTGTATGTATTCAGGTTATCCTTGTATGATATTAAAATGTGTTTGATGATCTTAAACATTTAAGTGTGACAAATATGCAAAGGTATAAGAAATAAGGAAGGGGGAAAATACTCTGTCACGGTACTATATAATATTTTAATGTGAGTCATGAAAAAATTGCCAAAACCAAAGCGAGGGGGCAACTTTTTGAGATAGTAATGTTCAACCCAGTCAAAGGCTTTTTCTGCATCCAGAGACAGTCAGTAGCACTGTATCTGGATAATCTGACTTTGTATGAATGATAATATTTTGGGCCTGACGGACACACTAGAATGCTTGACATTGCTTGATAAAAAGGCTTTGATCAGGATCAATGAGAAGAGGCAGGTATTTTTCCAGCCTACATACTAACACTTTTGATTATTTCTAGGTGTCAGAATTTATTAATGAGATAATATGACTGAAAGGCAGCACGGTGGTGCAGTGGTTAGCACTGTCGCCTCAAAACAAGAAGGTTCCTGGATTCAAGCCCCAGCTCAGGCATGGGGTCTTTCTGTGTGGAGTCTTCATGTCCTCCCTGTGCCTGCGTGGGTTCTCTCCGGTCCCCAGATATTTTTCCGGGCTGGATTTTGGTCCCAGCGCGTCCCTGACTGAAATGGAGATATACCAGTGGAAGAGCTTGGCAGTGAACTGTGCGTGCACTCCCCTCAAAGTCCTGGATGTCCCTTGTCATCGCTGGCCATTTGACACACTGCCCCACCACAAATTGAGTGCAACGAGCTCCAGGTTGGCAAGCCAGAATGAAGGAGTGACCCGACTGAAAAACGTGTGAATGCAACTCGAAACGAAACTGACCTCTGGGACAGGACAGCACCAAGACCCACATCTGAGGTATATGCCTCCACCATGAACTGGCGGGACGTGTCTGGGAATGTGAGGATCAGGGTGGAGGAGAAGTTCTTTCAGACAGTAGAATACCTGCTCTGCCCGGGGTTCCAGACAAACTTTGTCTTGGAGTATGTCAAGGCATTGAGAGGAGAGGCCAGGGTGCTAAAGTCTCCAATAAATTTCCTATAGAAATTAGCAAACCCCAGGAAACATCATACCTCCCTCCATGAGGAGGGAGTATTTCAGTCTGCCACTGCCTTCACCTTCACAGGACCCATCTTGACTGTACCTTCTGACACGACAAAACTGAGAAAAGACACTGTGGTTACGTGAAATTCACATTTCTCAACTTTCACAAACAACTGATTGTGTAGAAGTCTTTCAAGCACTCTTCTCAAATGCTGGATGTGGGTCCTTTCATCGAGAGAGAAGATCAAAATGTCATCTACGTACAGAAATACAAAGATGTCAAGCATGTCAAGAAGAACATTAACCAGGGCTTGGAACACAGCAGGTGCATTTGTCAACCGAAAGGGCATAACTAGATGCTCAATGTCCAGAGGGTGTGTTAAAAGCCATCTTCCATTTGTCCCCCTCCCTCATTCTGGGGCGGCATGGCTCAGGGTTGGAGTGGCCGTCTAGCAACCAAAGGGTCGCTGGTTCAATCCCCGACCCCGGTGACCATGTCAAAGTGTCCTATAGCAAGATACTGAACCCATAATTGCTCCTGATGAGTAGGTTGGTGCCTTGCATGGCAGCCTCCACCATCAGTGTGTGAATGGGTGAATGAGATGACACTGTAAAGCGCTTTGAGTACCGCTAAGGTAGAAAAGCGCTATATAAAATTGAGTCCATTTACCATTTACCATTCTGACTAAGTGATAAGCAATCCTAAGATCTAACTTAGTAAACATTTTTGCACCTTGATGCAGTTCAAGCCATGGAAATCAGAGGGAGGGGGTAAATGTTATTGATAGTGATGTCAGTGAGTCCATGGAAGTCAATGCTGAGGGTCTTATCTTCTCCACAAAGAAGAATCCTGCACCAGTTGGTAATGAGGAGGGACGAATGATGGCAGCAGCCAAGGAAATATCAATGTATTCCTTCATGGCCTTCCTTTCAAGGGAGAACAGGGCATAGAGATGCCCTTTGTGCGGTGATGTGTCCGATAGCAGGTTGATGGTGCAGTCCTAGGGCCAATGAGGAGGCAGAGATGTAGCCTTGGCTTTGCTGAACTCCTCCTGAAGCTCAGCATAACAGGACTCCAGTCAGGTCTGGAGAGGCATCCTTGAAGGCAGGAATGGCCAGTGGGGATGAGAGGAGAGAGAGACTCTGACAGTCTGGGGAAAGCATCGGTAAGCACAGGATTCTCCCCAGTAGGATTGAAGGATCTTAAAGGATTCAAGGATCTTTATTGTCATACCACTCACATTTCCATGTTGGTGGTATGAAAATTGAACTCAGGTCCCAGGATATCAAAAGATAGCATAATAAAGAGAGTAAAGAACAGAATAGGTATATACAGAACAGAATAGATATTTACAGAAATAGATATTTATAGAAAGGATATATATATATATGACAGAATGTATATGTTCAAGTTGAAGGATATTGCACTTCGAGAACAAGGGACAAGATGTTGCACTGTGGAGACTACAGGGCACAGCTCGTGTTCAGCAGTCTGACAGCTGTAGGGAAGAAACAGTTCCTGAGCCTGGTGGTCCTGCTCTGGATGCTCCTCAACTGCCTGCCAGAGGGGAGAGGATGAAACAGACTGTGTGTGGGATGGGTGGAGTCCTTCATGATGCGGAGGGCCCTCCCCTTGGATCGTGAGGTGTAGAGGCCCGAGATGGTGGGAAGACTGCTCCCCACAGTTCTCTGTGCAGCCTTGACCACCCTCTGCAGAGCCTTCTGTTCTGCAGCCATGTAGCTGCCGTGCCACATGGTGATGCAAGTGCAGAGAACACTCTCCACCACACAGCGGTAGAAGTTCCTCAGGACGGAGCTCCCCAGTCCAGCTCTCCGCAGCTTCCTGAGGAAGTACAGACACTGGTGGGGGTTCCTGACCAGATGGGAAGTGTTTGCACTCCAGGTGAGGTCATTGGATATGTGCATACCCAGGTACCTGTAGCTGGAGACCACTTCCACAGCTGCGCCACTGATGTGCAGGGGATGGGGAGGGTGCTTGTCCCTCCGAAAGTCCACCACCATCTCCTTAGTCTTCTGGACGTTGATGCAGAGGTTGTTTGCTCTGCAACACTGCACCAGGTGTTCCACCTCCTCTCTGTATTCAGACTCATCGTTGTTAGTGATGCGTCCTACTACTGCTGTGTCATCTGCAAACTTGACTATATTGCAGCTGGAGTGTCTCGCTGCACAGCTGTATGTCAGCAGAGTGAACAGGAGGGGGCTCAGCACACAGCCCTGTGGAAGAGGAGATGGTGTTGTCGATCCTGACGGTCTGGGGTCTGTTGGTCAGGAAGTCTAGGACCCAATTCCCCAATGTGGGACTCAATCCAAGGGAGGAGAGCTTCTACACCAGGGTCTGTGGGATGATGGAGTTGAAGGCGAAGGAGAAGTCCAGGAAGAGCAGGTGGACGTAGGAGTTCCTGCTCTCCAGATGGGTTAGGGCTGTGTGGACCACCGATGAAATGGCGTCATCGGTGGAGTGGTTTTGCCTGTAGGCGGACTGGTGGGGGTCCACAGTGACGTCGATGGAGGTCTTGATGTGGGCCTTGACCAGCCTCTCAAAGCACTTCATGACTACCGGGGAGAGTGCAATGGGTCGGTAGTCATTTAGGCCTGTCACTGTGGAGCACTTGGGGACAGGAACAATAGTGGCAGTCTTTAGGCAGGTGGGGACAGATGACAGCGCCAGTGAGGTTTTGAAGATGTCCGCCAGCCCCTCGGACAGCTGTTGTGCACAGTCCTTCAGTACTCGCCCTGGGATGTTGTCAGGGCCTGCAGCTTTGTGAGGGTTGATTCCCTGAAGGGTCTTCCTCACGTCTGCTATGGTCACACTGAGGGGCGTGTCGTCAGGTGGTGGTGTGAGTCTGGTGCTGGGGGGGGGGGTGTCAGGGTCCTCAAAGCAGGCATAAAAGAGGTTGAGTGCATCTGGCAAGGAGGGGTCCCTTGGGCATTGTGCATCCCTGGTGTTGTAGTCTGTGATGCATTTGATGCCATTCCACATGTGCAGAGGGTCATTTGTGTTGAACTGATGCACTGAAGCACCTCTGAAGCGGTCAGGTAGGACACCTGAATTAGTAATCCTATCAGGGTTGGAAACTAGACTCCAGTCAAGGAGCGATGATGACCTCTGGACAACTCCAGTTAGCTCCTCAATGGGTTGGGTGAGATTGGTGCTGCCAAGCAGAGAATGGTCCTTAGCGGACGAGTGATCCAGCAAGTTGCTGTTGAAATCACCTAAGATAATCAGCTCATTCCTGCAGTTCAGTGAGTTGATGGTAGCTTATATACCATTGATAGATTCAGACAGGGCAGTGAGGGGCCTGTAGATGTTTCAAATAATCAGCTGTTTATTTCCATGGAGCGTGATCTTAATAAAAAGACCTTCAAAACGAGTTGGGTCAAATTCCAGCGTTAGACATTCAGAGACAAAGTTAGAGGCAACATAGGTGGCTACACCACCTCCTCTACAAGGCCTATCAGTTCTGTATAGTAGATAGTTATCATTGTGGATTTCAATATCAGAGATGTCACGATGAAGCCATGTTTCCAAAAGTGTAATTATTCTCAGTTTATGGTCGGCCATCCATGCTTTGAATAGATCCATTTTAGGAGCAAGGCTCCTAACATTAGCTATATAATTTGTATACCTTTAACATTATCCATAGTAGGGCAAAAGGATTAAACTGTAGAATGATAACTGTGAGTTAATGGGTCCTTTAAATTGAAACAGCCAGTCAGGGCGTAGTGCTAGAGAGGTCACATTAGGTTTGTTGGAAACAGTAAAGCCTGCAGTATTCATGGGCCCCCATGGGCTCGGGTGCTTTGATGCTAATGGAAACAGGAATGCATTTTGTCCATCATGTCAACAATAATAGAACCCCACAACCATAGTAAAACAAGGACGTGCATCAGTAGCCCTTCCTTGCTTCTTTCAAAGTCATTTGTTTTGGTCTCATTTGATTAAAATGTAACCCCAGAGAAGCAAGATTACCTTTTCATTACAAAACTATGCCACTCCCCCCAAAAATTAATTCCGGTAAATACTCTCATCGAGGACATCATTAGGTCATGAGACAACCAGCTGACTCAATGATTCCCATAATTAAGCTCAAGCTAGCACAAGAGTATCAGGTTCTGTGATACTGAATCATAATAATACCGCACATCCTCCAGAGAGTTACTATCACCCATGGTCCTTACACCTGTGTGTGTGTGTGTGTGTGTGCGTGTGTGTGTGTGTCTATAAGATAGAGCAGCACAATTCTATATCGAAAATGATTTGTAAATATTCTAGAGTTTGAGTGACTCAAACTGATGAAAACATGGAGGTTGCACTAGTTACTCTACATTAAAAATATTTTCAAGTGATTTATGTTGACGGAGCACTTTTGTTGTGAAATGTTCTCCTGTTTCTTTTATTTTGTAGAGTAAACAAAGAATATCACTCAACAGTTGAATAGAATCAGAAAAGGACCCTGAGTCTACATGAGAAGTTTTTACTCATGCCTGCTCAAAATAGCCGTGCCCGTTCATTTGAACACCATACATTAATGTATGTTCCACATGTTCACGCATCAGCAGAATGTGTATGAGCACAAGTGCACTCAGCCTAGTATGGGGAAATGGGATAAACAGGAAATAATACAAATAAACAGCTTGATCAAACATTAAAAGGGGGAATCTATGCAAACAGAGGAGAAAGATTGAACAACAGAAAGACCAAAAGTCCATGGGTTACTATGTCCAGTTGCATCCTGATGAAAACCAGTAGTTTGGACTGGAAACTCCTCTGTTGCTTAAAAGAAAATGTCTCCTTTTGTTGTGTGGACATGATTTCATGTTGTGCTGGAGGTGATTGACTTGTCTGGTTAATCCTGATGTTCCACAGCACCGCCAGCAGACACACAGCTGCTTCCCTAGCGAGTTGATAAGGTTCACTGGTTGTTGACGCCTCCAGTCAACCCCAGTGACTAGTCTGTGTTACACCAAGTACTCAGTTGTTATTATGTACAGCAAATGTGTGTGTAGTCATTTGTATTAGACATGTTTGCCTGCATGCTGACATCGTCAATAACCTCCAGACAATTAGTTGCAGTGTGTATGTGTGTTTTCGCCTGTTTAACATTGATTATGCTGCAGCATCAGTGCATGTGTGTTTTAGTAGAAGCTGGTGTGGAAACGGTGTTTTTCACGATGAAAAATAACTGAATGATTATTGAAAATAATTATTAATGTTGTGGGATTTAATTTGTTGTAAATTCACCTCAGGGCATCACCCTGAAAATGGAGAAATAACCAAATGACTGAATTCAGTCTTGTAGATGCACAAGCTACATTAGAGAACTTCATCCACCCATCCATCCATCCATCCATCCATCCATCTGTCCCTCCATCCATCCATTCATCCCTCCATTCATCTTCTCCCTCTTCTCCTGTTAAGGGTGGTGGGGTGGAGCCTATCCCAGCAGCCTTCCCCCTGGACAGGTCACCAGTCCATGGCAGGGCCAACACATATAGACAGACAACCATTGGCTCTCCCAGCCACGCCTACGGTCAATTTAGAGTCTGTATTAACCTGGTCCCCTCTTGATGTCTTTGGACTGTGGAGGAAGCTGGAGTACCAGAGAGAACCCAGCAGGAACAGGGAGAACATGGAGACTCACCCAGAAAGACCCCGTGCTGCAGCCGGGGCTCCACCCACAACCTTCTTGCTGGGGGGGCCACAGTGAGGACCACTGCTCCACCGTGCCACCATATTACAGAACTCTTAACTTGTAATTGACTTATAGTTAAATTATAAAAACTCTGATCAGAATTATGTGATGGCTAGAGTGAAATCCTCTAGGCCCTGATCCTGATCACCAGGAGCAGATGAGTGGATTGCAGACATGCTGCAGGTGTGCCAGTTGGCGAAGTGCACTCTCCTGATGCTACCCCAGCCAGCCTGTGGAAAAAACTCATTTCGGCCACCATCTTGTTCTTTCAGTCATTACCCAGAGCTCATGACCATAGATAAGGGTTGGAACATAGATTGACCGGTAAATCGAGAGCCTCTCCTTTTGGCTAAGCTCCCTCTTTACCACAATGGACCTATTTAGTGCTCGCATCACTGTGGACCTCAATCCGCCCATCAACCTCCCGCTCCATCCTACCCTCACTCATGAACAAGATCCTGAGATACTTAAACACCTCCACCTAAGGCAGGACCTCCTCCCTTACGCGGGGCAGTGGGCAGTCCACCCTTTTTTGGCTGAAGACCATGGCCTCAGACATGCTGATTCTCATTCCAGCCACTTCAAATTCAACTGTGAACTGCCCCAGCAGGAGCTGGAGGTCATTGTTTGATGGAGCTAAGAGAACCACATCATCTGCAAAAAAGCAGAGAAGACATCCTCCTGCCACCAAACTCGAGGCCCTCCAATGTCCGACTGTGCCTTGAAATTCTGTCCATAAAAGTTATGAACAGAACCGGTGACAAAGGGCTGCCTTAGCTGAGTCCAACCCTCACAGGGAACAAGTCAGAGTTACTGCCGTCAACGCAAACCAGGCTCTCACTCCTTTGGTGCAAAGACTGAATGGCCCTTTGTAAGGGGCTGTCCACCTCATACTCCTGGATTACCCCCCACAGGATACCCCTGGAAACATGGTCATAAGCCTTCTCCAAATCCATAAAGCACATTTTGACTAGTTGGGAAAACTCCCATGCCCCCTCCAGCACCCTAGTGAAGGTGAAGAGCTGATCCATGATTCCATGGCTGGGACCAAAACCACATTGCTCCTCCTAAATCTCTGGTTCAACTACTGACCTAAATCTCCTATCCAGTACCTTGTTGTAGACCTTTCCAGGGACATCACACACTGCTTCTATGTTTCCAGATGGAGGAATGTGAACAATGATGGTGATGTCACTGGAAAATTCCCTTGGCAAATAGTATGGATGAAGTCCAATGGTGATGAGCTTGATGTCCATGCTGACCCGCTCTTTAATAGATATGTGCCCGAGGTGGCACCACCTGTTGTTCACCAGCACATCGAGTCCCCCTCCTGTCCTTCTTGCCGGTCACAGTGGCATCTCTGTCAGCTTGAACCATCTGGAAGCCGGTCATGATGATGTTGGAGTTTGGTGCAGCCACGTTTCTGGGAAACACATGATACTCAACTCTCTGTACTCCCCCTGTGTCCTGGCAAGCACTTCAAGTTTGTCCACTTTATCTGCCAATGATCTTACGTTTCCAGTGATGACTGCAGGGATATAGGGCTTAAACCTTCTCTTCTCCATCCTTTGTTTAATCCCCACTCCGAAGCCTCGCCACCTCCTCTGACACTCCACTGGGGCTGGGCCTCGCCTTGTTCTATGGGCAAAGGCCCAACCACCAGGCATTTGCCAATGGACCCTAACCCGGGCCTGGCTCCAGGGTGGGGCCCCGGTAACCCTCTGGGCTGGGTACACTGCCTCTTCTTGTTCTTTCTCATGAAGGGTCTTTTGAACCGTTCTTTGTCTGAAGCCTGTAATTTTTTTTGTATCTGTATTTTCAACTATCAATATCAGGAAAACTATCACGATCTGCCCTATTCATCTAATGATAGGTCAAGTAATTATCACAGCAGACCTTCATTACCTGTGTTCCCTGGCCAGAGAATGATTGCAGCCCTGATTGAGATGAGAGACAGCAGCTAACTGGGCATGCTGTGACGGGGTGTCCTTTGCAGAAGTTGGAGTGGAGGGTAGTACTTCACCATCGCCAGACTTGAAGTGGTTTTTTTTTGGAGTGCTGTTCTATCATGTCTCCTGACAATGTACACTGTAATGTGGCAGCTCTGTGACCTCTGCTGGCCTGCTGCTGGTAGGACAGGGTTTACTGCCACACCACTGATGAACCACCATCAAAACTTTCCTTCCAAGCTCTCCAATTGTTTCCACATACTTCTAGCATCAAAACTTTGGACAGCGTTGTCAGACTCTACAAGTGAAGGGACCAGCGATGGACCCATGAGTCTACAGAAACCATGAGTTTCTTCCAGTAACTAGGCTACTAACTGAACCTCTGTCCAAGTTAACAGAACTATTGGAGGTCCACTGAGAGGAGTGGTGAGCATCAATGGAAGGCAGACAGAAACAGAGAGATCTGAGAGTGGTAAAAGAAACCCAGCAGAAGACAGATGCAGGAGAAAGAGAAGACGAGTATTAGAGGAATTCAGAAAATGCTGCAGTGACAAAAGAGGCTTCAGTGGGCCGCAGCAGACCAAAGAGAGAATCAGACTGACCTCCACTTCAGTCCATGTAAATACAGCTGGAAGGATTGACAGTGGTCTCAGGAAACTGGAAACCTACCGAGGAGACTACAGTCCTTTAGAGTTTGCAGATCTCTGCTTCGGATCTTTTATGACATTGCAGTGGCATCTGCAGTGTTCTACACAGTGGTCTGTTGGGGATGCGGGAGCACCGAGAGGAAAAGGAACAGGTTGAATAACCTGGTCAGGAGGGCCAACTCTGTTCTGGACTGTCTTCTGGACTCTGTAGAGGAAGTGAGGGAAAAGAGGATGTTGGCCAAGCTGATGTCCATCATGGACAACACCTCCCACCCCTGCATGAGACTGTGGAGTCCCTCAGCAGCTCCCTCAGAGGCAGACTGTTTTACCCTCAGCGCAAGAAGGAGCGTTTCAGCAGATCCTTTTACCATCAGCTGTCAGGCTCTTCAACAGAAAAATGTCTAAAGGTTAACACCACCATTTTACCTCAGGTAGTATGCACTGAACTGTTCATTTTTTAACTTGTCTAATTATCTTATTTATGTTTCCTAGCATTATTTTCTGTCTTTTTTCCTCCATGCTACTGTAAAACAGAATTTCTTCAGTATGGGATGAATAAAGTTTATCTTACCTTATCTTATCTTACTTTATCTTGTGTTGTCCCCCTGAAGAAAAACAAGAGTCCCTGGGCTTCAACCCAAAGAGCAACCTGAGGCATTCAAACCTGTGGAATAATAACACCATAAGCCAGACAGTTCTGTTGTCAAAGGTCAGAAGATTTTTGTTTAGATAGATGAAGGGGCAAAACTGTTTCTAGAGGGCTTTCTCTGAATGTGGAGACTTGAGATCTGATATGAGGAGGAGCTAGAACTTCTCCTGATGAAATAGAATTTCTCCTGGTCAACTAGAACTTCTAGGAACTTCTCTTGTCTCTAAACCTGTGCTAACATCCATAGGCTCTTGAAATTTGATCCTCTAAGGAACCAATCAAGATTACTGGTGCCAATGCACGCACCAACACCTCCACCTGGACATTAGCTATCTCATCCATTATCTGTCTTTGTCTCTGCCCCGCCCTCCTGTTCTCTTTCCCCCCCAACTGGTCAAAGCAGATGCCTGTCCCCATTGAACCTGGATCTGCTTGACGTTCCTGTCTGGTAAAGGAAGGTTCTGATGGCTGCTGTTGCAGGATGTGCTTGCTGATGAAGAATTGTTGAGTGAAGGTTCATTGAAGGAGGGAGGTGCTGGACCTGCTCTACTTTGAAAGTGTCAGGAGAGAGCTTTGGTGGGATTTGGTGCCATACAAATAAAATTGACTTGACTTGACTACCACATCTGTTTGCTGTTTGATGATCAGATGATTCTATAATGACGCCTCTTAAATTACCAAACATGAACCAGAAATGTCCAAATCAGCGGTCATGTGTTTTAAAGTAGCCATCACTGTTCAATGAAGAAAATCTAATAAGAAATTATTGTCCACTCAATATTTCGGGGCCAATATCTTGGCCCAAACAAACTCTGAGATCAAAATCTGAGGTCAGTCAGCATCACACACCCTAACAGTGATTCTGTGTTCCAGTCAGGAGAACTTCACTGTGCTCACTCATCCATCCTTCAGTTTTGAATGGACAGTGATCTCAGACTTACACCGATCATAAATGGGTGCCACGACGGTTCGTTGAACTTCTCCTATCAAAGCCAGAAGTACCTGAACCATGAACACTTTCCCACACCAGAACCATGAATCTCAGCACTGCAGAACAATCTTGGAGCTTACATTTGCTGACTTGCAGATGCAAATGTTCCAACTCCAAGAGGATAATAAACATCTCCAGGAGGAGAAGGAACAACTCCAAGAGGAGAAGGAACAACTCCAAGAGGAGAAAGAAGAGTTCAAGTCTGTGCTCATGAGTTTAATCCAGGAAAACAACAGTTATCGGTGCAAGATGGAGACCCTCAACAGTGATGCTCCAGGGGAATTCTCAGGTATAGTAAGTGTTCATATCTCCACTCAATGGCAGCCATGACGCAGTTAGGTTATAAGAGTACTGGCAGAGTTACAGGATTTCAACTATGACATAACTATGACACACATAACTTACTACCTTTACAGGAAGTAAACCATCTGCTAGCGCTAGTGCCATCTGCGATGAGCATCAGTTCAGACAAGGTCTAAAAGAAATCAAATCCAACCGCAAAACTTCATCCCCCGTCGACTTCAAGTCCTTCACTGAGAATTCAGCATTCCCTGAGACCAGTGAGAGAACCGATGTTCCACACCCCCACGCTGAGAGGCCTTGCCACACCGATGGTGAGTGACGGCAAAATTATACAATACAACAATTAGGATTGATTGATTGATCAATCATCAGGGCAATTTCCACTTTTAGTCATGTAGCTGATGAGGACAGACATTAGAATTTTTTAGGAGGGAAACAAACTTCAACCATCTTCTGTCTGAAATGACCTCATTAGCTGAATATATAGTTGCTGCTGATGCAACACTCTTTACTCAGCTTAGATATGTCATGATGATTAACTTTTAATGTAGGCCCATCTGATTCAACGAGTTTTCATGGTTTCAGATTCAGAAAAGCTGCTGGGAGAGATCTGTTTCCAACTGGACCGGAGAATGTTGCAACATGTCTTCCAAGGACAAAAGAGGCTGTATGGGTTCAGTCTGGACAGTGTACCAGCTCACATTGTTGAGGTGAGAACATTTTCGACCCATATAACACACCACTCATGTGACTTGGTAGTAAGTCCAAAGTTTTCTGTGGTCTCTTGCAGGTAAGCACTCACCCTTTGACCGGGAAGTTGGATGAAGGCTATCAGCAGTATCTCACTCAGAGGCATGCAGACCTGATGGAGCAGCTGAAGCAGCTTGGATTCAAACCAGCTCTTCACCCAGGATTCATTAAATTTGTTGTCAACAACTTTGGGATCCTGAGCCACAAGAAAGTTCAAGGCAGAACTCAGACAATGGACTACAATGATCCTGACATTGTGAAGAACGTGGTCATCAATGTAGCACCAAAAAAGCTTCAGAAGGACCTGCTGGTTGTCCTCTCCTGCCTCTGCAACATGGCTGAGAGGGACAACAAGTGTCTTCTTCTGTGGTAGACAGGGCTGCATCCAAAGACACCCTACATCTGGATCTGACCAGGGAATCGTGAGCGGTCTGGAAGGTTGGTAGAAGCATTGATGTTAGGCTCAGTTCCACTCCTTTGTGATATAATGGATAAATGCGCTTAATGAGTACAGGTCTTGTTTTGGTGTCACCTCTGGGGCAGCGTGGTGGTGCCATGGTTAGGACAGTCACTGCTGCATGTTATCCCTGTGGCTCTGTGGGTTCTCCAGGTGCTCTAGTTCCTGCCAAACCAAATACAGGTTATTGTGAATTATGACTCAACAGCCTGTAAGTATGACTGACTGTCTCCCTGATGGCCCTGTCACCATGACCTCTCCAGGGAGACACCCCACCCCCCTTCTGCTTCATTAACATATACTTTATTGTCCCCTAAGGGAATTTTGTCTTGAGCAACAGTACAATTTAGAGCTGTAATCCCATCCAACACATCACCGCTTCACACACGCTGACACTCAAGCTCTAATTAACACATGTAAGATACAACTAGGGACAATTTGGCCTTCAGGTTTTTGCATCAGCTCTAAACATAAACAATGGATGGAGCCAACACTGACACACCACCAGGGTGGGCATCAAACTTCCCCCCCACCCACTATTCTTCTTCCCAGTATGGTCAAGTTCTGCAGGTATAGATTGAGCCAAACACAGACAGCTGAGCCAGGATAGACTTGAAAAAATAGTATTTACTGGAGATAAAACTAGACCTTACAAAACCAAACTCAACTACAGAAAACCTGAAATTTGCAATTCAACACAAGGAGAAACCAGAATGAGCAACAATCATCCGACTGGACTGAACCAGAAGAAAACTAGAAAACTAACTCAACCAATAACACAACATTAAACAGGTGCGGAGCATGAGGGCAGGGAAAGCGCTGATAGGAGGAGAGACACAGGCATCAGACACAGGTTCCTTCTCCTTTTCCTAGGTTGCACATCCTTGTGTCATAGTCACGTTCACCGAGATGTGAGTGGAGGAGTTGCAGTGGAATGAGACTTGAGGAGGTGAGAGGGAGACCTGAGGAGGGAGAACACCTCCTCACCTCTGAGTGTTATTGTAGGGATATCAGTTGAAGCAAAACTGTGTCATCTTTCCGTCAGGTTGGTCCCGACCACCTGTACATAACCGTATAATTGAGTTTAGTTAATTTCATGCAACAGTGTGACGGGATGATAGCATCAGTCCGTTATTGTTTTTCTTAAATAATATGATGTCACTCAAGAGCTTGAGGGTGTTCTTGTTGAGCCTGTCACATGATCAACAGTCACTAGGTCAGGTGATGAGGACGGCGGTTGGAAAGCCTGATATCATCATCTAGTGATTGAAAGCTGAGCCCAGCAGCCTGCCGGTAGGTCCAGTAGAGTACATAGTCCTGACTTGGTGAGCTGCCTGTGTGTGTGCAGCTCAATAGTGTGTCCAACATGACAGTAATCTGAGAGTAAATTATTGCAATGAAGATGATGATATTCCTTCATTCTTCCCTGATGTTCCTGCTGCTGCTATTCAAGCGGCATTACTACAGACGCACTCGCCCCAGCGTCCATGTTCCCTTCTGATGATCCCTCCTCTGTGACTCCCTGTCTCTGATTCCCTCCGTCTCCCCTCCCTGACTCCCCCTGTCTCTGACTCCCCCTGTCTCCCCTCCCTGAATCCACCCCACAAATGTCATTTTTACGCAAAATAAACAGTTTGGGGCCAAACACTGACCCCTGGGGAACACCACAAACAATGTCGGAACATGACACTAACTACTTTAACAATTTTCTGTCTGTTCTTCAAATAACTTTTGACCCACTGCATTACAATACCTCTAATGCTATACTTTTCCAGTTTATATTTTTAGTAGTGCTGTCAGGCAATTACAAAAAATTGAATAATTACAGGATTTGTAATTAATTAATCTAATTAACCATATTTGAATCTCACATCTCCTTAAGATCCCCAAATAAAGAATTAAAATTCTAGGACATTACAAAATTGTAGTGCATGACTAATCAAATGAATACACTAAGAAGAGAAGATTTGAAATTCCCATTTTTATTGGTGATTGAATAAAACCTAAGTCGGGGCGTCTGAAGTCTCAAACAGGCGCTTTGACGAGCGACGCATGTGTGGAGTGATGAGCCACTGCCAACTACGGGTCCTTCAATGGGCCAAGTTTAAAATGCTCGTGTCTGGGTAAAATTCACATTGAATTGACACTCAGGTGTGCTATAATTAACCCCTTCAGGATCACTGCATGTTTCAGTGTTTTTTGTTAAAACGCCATGCCAACATTCAAAGCAGCGCAGTTGCACATAGTTCAAGACTCAGATGTATTCTTGGTCTCTTTGGAAAGGTAACATTCTCAGGTGTCTTGCAGAAGTATCCGTTTGATTCTGTGATTTACTGACGAGAAGATAGAGTGGTTAGAATAAAGGGTTTTTAGTTCCGCCCAACTAATCTGTCTGAATGTTGACTAGGAAAACCTAGGTCCACGGCCTTCTAGGGGGAACAGCCATCACTAGTCCACAGAAACAGGTCAAAATGTCAAAAAATGACCTGCAGACAGTGTTTGTCACACAAAAAGTCCTAAGCATTGTCCTTGGGTCCTATTCGGAGACTCCAAAAGGACATCTGGACATCCAAACACAAAACCATCAGATCCCTTTGGCTAACAAACACAATTTTGGTCTCGCTGGAGCATGCAGGCATCTCATGGTGCAACAATAAAAATATATAACAACAATAGAACACATGGAGAACAATAGAGCAAATCATCATCAACAACACCAATGAACTATAAAACTGTAAACATATTCATCAATTGTTCTGTATTCTGAATTGAAACTGAATATCCATCCATCCATCATTGTCACGGGGGGTGGAGCCTATCTCAGCGTCAACGAGCGAGAGGCGGGGTTCACCCTGGACAGGTCGGCAGTCCATTGCAGGGCCAACATACAAAGACAAGCAACCATTCACACTCACATTCACACCAACCATTCACACTCAATTCACCTACGGTCAATTTAGAGAATCAATCAGCCTAGTCCCCAATTGCATGTCTCTGGATGGTGGGAAGAAGCCGGAGTACCGGGAGAGAACCCACGCAGGCACAGGGAGAACATGCAGACTCACACAGAAAGATCCCGCGCCCGAGCCAGGACTCGAACCCGGAACCTTCTTGCTGTGAGGCGACAGTGCTGACCACTGCATCACCGTGCAGCCTGAAACTGAATATGACAATAATAACTGTGAGGCTCTTGCAGCCTCTCTCTCCTGCTCATACACTCAGACTTACTGCAGATAAACGTGCCCCTCCCACCTCTCACACATTCCTCATGCAAATAAGGCTGCTGACTGCATAGGTAAAGAGAAGTAAACAATAGCATTAAAAACATAGCATAGCCTATACTTTATTGTTTGTACGTGAATGTGCATGTTGAACAACTGGATCAGTCACTCGCCCATCCATTTCTGTGTCCACTCCTGCAAAAAAAACTGCTCAATGTCTTCACGGTCAACCGCAGGCTCCTCATCCGAGTGTCCGAGGCAGACGGCTGAAGCATCATGTTAGCCTCTTCCTTTGCTGTAAATCACTTACTGGCCATCTTTTCTCTCACTCTCTCACGTTCACCGGCATCGACTTCTAGAGCGCTGCTTTACGCAGCCAAGCTAACTTAACGCACGCCAGTACACAAGCACCTTATTGTGGTGCCCATCAAACTTAATACCGTAATGCAAGGTACCGTTTTTTTTTTTGTCTGTTTATGGCTAAAAGAATATCTAGTTCTCATCGGGGAAAAAAACCCATAGGCTGGCGTAAGAGTCAATCGGATGATGCATGGTCCATTCAGTAAACTGGGGGATGGTTGGGGTTTCAGCGCTGCAGCTCAACAACCAGGCACTGATGGGTTCATGTGTGATATATTTGCGTTCAGCAGGACATCACCATGACCGAACAAGTCATGTCGCATGGACGGAATGAACACCACCAACTCTTGCTGACACTGGAAAACTAGCTGTGATGAACCAAACATTGCAATACGCAGCTTTCCAAGTGTAACAATGATTATGCTGGAAATGCTGATCATTGGAGTAAATCCTTTGGAATTCCAAATCTTTGGACTCTTGGTGCCTCATTGAAAAGCAGCCTGTTTTAAAATTTGGGCGATGACGACGTCGGGAGTACAAAGTTGGTATGTAGGTATTTTCCTTCGCTTGCCATCTCCCTTGCAACATTATAACTCAGCTCCGGCTACAAGTAACTTTATTCATCATGATTGAGTGCCACTTAATCGTTAGACCACCAGGTTTCGAATGAAGTATAACACGATACAGATACGTTGTTGTATGCCATTTAAATCTGTCAAATACTGAAGTTGTTCACTTCCTGCACCAGTTACGGTGCACTGCAGCTTAATTTATCTTGCGTTAATTTTTGTAACGCGTTAATTTGCAGTGTAATTAGTTTTGTACAAATGACTTTGACTATTTTCATTTTATTTGAAAATGTGCCAGTTTGAAATTATATGTTGTAGATGTGTGTCAATAGTTTTGAAATCTAGTGACCTGTTTCACAATTGTCATATGAATATCCTTATAACCAGTTGATATCTTGTTTTTACAGTGTTTAACAATAACCAGTACTTCTTACTCTTCCACCTGAAACGGGGTTTGTATGGACCCAAATGCAATTACACTGGCAGCTGCTTGATCGGAAATGACTTTTATTCAGACTGATTAGAGGAGGGGAGGGAGTGGAGCGTGGTCGAGGTTCAGGCACTGGTCTGTACTGTGAGATCCAGAGATGTGGGGGCAGACAGGAGCATGCTTGAGGTGCAGGTGTCGGTCGGTACCCTGAGATCAAGAGGCACAGGGAAAGACAGAAACGTGGCCGAGGTGGTGGCGAAGGTTGGTACTGTGATATCCAGAGATGTAGGGGCAGAGAGAAATGGTAAATTGTAAATGAACTCAATTTTATAGAGCGCTTTTCTACCTTAGCGGCACTCCAAGCGATTTACGGTGTCGTCTCATTCACCCATTCACACACTGATGGTGGAGCTGCCATCCAAGGCACCAACCTACTCATCAGGAGCAATAATGGATTCAGTATCTTGCTCAAGGACACTTCGACATGGTCACCGGGGTCGAGGGTCGAACCAGCGACCCTTTGGTTGCTAGACGGCCACTCTACCCCTGAGCCATGCCGCCCCATGGCCGAAACAAATAGGGTCAAAGCCGGGAAGTCAGTCCAAAGGATAAAGCTAGAGAGTCTTGGAGGAAGACCGAAATAATGTGGGGAAAGGTTTAGGTGGTTGAGGCTGATAAGCTAAGGAGGCTGGCTGAGGGAGTGAGTGGAGATGTTCCCAGGGTGACAATTGAAAATCAGTGGTGAGAAACTGCAGATCATGGCACCACCACTTTGACAAACATTGAATTGGGATTTCTCTCAACCATCCATCCCTCCATCTTCTCCCTCTTCTCCTGTTCAGGGTGGTGGGGGTGGAGCCTATCCCAGCAGCCTTCCCCCTGGACAGGTCACCAGTCCATGGCAGGGCCAACACATAGAGACAGACAACCATTGGCTCTCCCAGTCAACTTGAGCAAGTGTCCTTGAGCAAGATACTTATCCCCTGATTGCTCTTGATGAGTAGGGTGGCACCTTGCATTGCAGCTGCAATGCATTCTTAAGCTGGCACTACAGTGTGGCTGCAGGGATTCCAACTCCATAAATTTGTGATGTTATCCGTCAATTCAGCACGGGACTCTAATCCTCACTTCTTTTTAAATTATAGTGTTATATTTTCCAATACGGGACAGGACTCTAACCTTTTTCCTGTCTATTATTTTAAGAGTTATATTGTTTGTGCTTATAGTCAGGACTGCTTAGGCTGGCCCTTAGATCTGCTGCTATAGGCTCAGACTGCTGGGGATCTCCCATGATGCACTGGGCTTCACTCTCCTCCTCCTGTCCTCATACGTGTTACTAACTCCTCTTCTTCTCCCCTCATCCAAGATCCTGGTGCTGCTGGAGGAGGCTCCAGACCTGAAGAGGCTCCAGCTGTCACCCGTAGCACCAGTTTTAGTATTAGTACAAGTAGTATTTATATTAGAATTCTCAAAACTGCACTAGCATTAGAGTCAGCACTGTTTGCTAGCACCTAATTGCTGATATTATGCTGAAATTGACCCTAGAGCAACCTGTAGATGTTATTATTGGTAGCTAGCTGTTGTTTTTGTTGTTGTGTCTCTTAAATCTACCACCCTCCATCTCTCTCCCGTCTTTCTTCCCCTCTCCCTCTGTGTCCCTCTATTTTCTGCCTCTGTCTCTGCCACATCTTTGTCCTCCATCTCTCTCCCTCCTTTCTCTCTCTCTATTCTTCTCTTTTCTCTGTCTCTTCTCTGTTTTTGTCTCTGCCCCGTCTCTGTACACCTGCTCTACTAGGAGGGAGGTTCTCCACCAGGAAGGAGGTTCTCCACCCGCTCTACTAGGAGGGAGGTTCTACTCCTGCTCCACTAGGAGGGAGGTTCTACTCCTGCTCTACTTGGAGGGAGGTTCTACTCCTGCTCTACTAGAAGGGAGGTTCTCCACCTGCTCCACTAGGAGGGAGGTTCTACTCCTGCTCTACTAGGAGGGAGGTTCTACACCCGCTCTACTAGGAGGGAGGTTCTCCACCCACTCTACTAGGAGGGAGGTTCTCCTCCCGCTCTACCAGGAGGGAGGTTCTACACCTGCTCTACTAGGAAGGAGGTTCTCCACCAGTAAGGAGGTTCTCCACTCGCTCTACTAGGAGGGAGGTTCTACTCCTGCTCTACTAGGAGGGAGGTTCTCCACCCGCTCTACTAGGAGGGAGGTTCTACTCCTGCTCCAATAGGAGGGAGGTTCTCCACCCGCTCTACTCGGAGGGAGGTTCTACCTCTGCTCTACTAGGAGGGAGGTTCTACCTCTGCTCTACTAGGAGGGAGGTTCTCCACCAGCTCTACTAGGAGGGAGGTTCTACTCCTGCTCTACTAGGAGGGAGGTTCTACCTCTGCTCTACTCGGAGGGAGGTTCTACCTCTGCTCTACTAGGAGGGAGGTTCTCCACCAGCTCTACTAGGAGGGAGGTTCTACTCCTGCTCTCCTAGGAGGGAGGTTCTACACCCGCTCTACCAGGAGGGAGGTTCTACACTTGCTCTACTGGAGGGAGGAAGAGGAGACAGAGACAGAGAGGAGGAGACAGCAGGGATGGATGGACGGATTTGGAGACACAAACAAAATCCTGAGCAGACTTCAGTGTTACAGTTTTTCAACAGCGTGTTACGGACCCTTAGTATCAATTGATCCAATACAAAACAATTTAATCAAAGTAGACAAAAGCACCACAAAAGCAGGATGATTCAAAATGTTCTTTCACTCACCAAAGAGGAAGGTGTCTACTGGCTGTTAGGCTTTCCGTCACAATCCACTGTGTTATTAAACCTGCCATCACTTTTACCAGCAATGTGAATGGTGGTGAAGGCACCCGGGCACTTCCCTCTCCTGAGTGAAGGTCTCAAACTTGTGCTCCAGTCTACATTCTCTGTGTTCACAAGTCTCCCCTCTTGTCTTCATCACACTACTCTGCTGGCTGACACACATTCAGCCAATCAGCCCTGAAATACCCCAAAAAATATTTTTAAATCATGTGATTTGAGCTGATACACAGTTGAAATTTGTCAGGTCCAGAACACACACTGATGTGAGTGAGGGGCAGCCCTGCGTCACACCCTTCCTTCTAATATTGAATTGTTTCTGTTCTACCCCTAACTCCTGCACTTCTAGGTGGTTATGCATTTGTTGCCGTTTGTACACATGCATGAATGTGTGAGCAGTGTTTGCTGGGTTTAAATGTGGTGTAAAATAGGTCACACATGGCATCAGCACACCCTGACCAGTGGCGGATGGCCCCATGGTAACTTAACTGGAATAATTAGCACCCAGAGGGTTTGAGGGGCTTTCAGCCTGTTGCATAACGTCCTTTTCCAAAGCTGCTATCTTTACTGAGACATTTACTGAGAAAAGAAACATGAAGAAGTCTCGAGGGGAATTATTCAGATGTGAAGGTTCACATTGAGAACTGTTACATGTTCCCTGAAAAACTGACTGCCAGCATGAAAGCAAAACATGTGAATATATTTCTAGCAGCTCTGATTGAAAATTTTGACGTGAAAGGCAATTTACTGACTTTGAGAAAAGAGGGACTGCTGCTGCCTGGAATATACTAAAAAAGTTTGTCTGAGGCTTAAAATAGAAAGCTGTAAAGAATTAGCATAAAACGCCTTTTTAGAAATTGTACTATTTGGAAAATATATGATACCAAACCATATTAAGAAGAACCTACATTTGGATACACGGTGCAATGACACAATCTACAAAGACATTGTTACGGCTGTCAGACGATTAATAACTGAGACGACAGTCAACACATGACACTCTTCATGACCTTCACGTCTCAGCCAGAGTCTAACAGCTAGTCTGAGCTCAGACGCTCCGTAATCCACTAAGACCGTGCCTTAACGGGGGCTTGGTAATTAAATGGCTTTATGGGATGCAGGCACACACACACACACACACACACACACACACACACACACACACACACACACACACACACACGGGAACTATTTGTTTTTACATAACTTGAACTGAAATTAAACTGTCAGTCATGCACTTGGTATTAAACTGTGGTCCATACGAGCTCTCATCTCACCTTTTCATCAACACTTGGTATTTTTATGTAATCTGGTTATGCTCTTAGACGTAAATGTATACTTTTAAGATACAAAATACATTTTATATTTACAGTACATTCTGCAGGGTGGTGTGTTGCATTTCCAGTTTTTGGCAGGGTGGGTCCTGGGAGGACAATTGACCTCTGAAAGGGTTTAGCTGGGTATTCCTGCAGGTAGGGTACTCCTGAATGAGGGGACAGACAGAGAAACAACTCAAGCATGCTAACCCTGGACTTCATTAGGTAGTGTGTGTGTGTGTGTGTGTGTGTGTGTGTGTGTGTGTGTGTGTGTGTGTGTGTGTGTGTGTGTTTTGCAGGGACTACTCCATCTAGCTTTGGTGTGATGATAACAGCAGCAGACAGAGAGGACAGCATTAGCAACATAGCAGCTGGGTGGGGTTGCTGCCCCCTGACAGGCAGGATGTCCCGATTACTCAACATTAGCAGACTTCAAACCTTCTGAAGAAGTTTGATTTTTAGGATTAAACCATCCGTACTTTGGAAATAAATGACCAGTCATGCTTTGTATTGCGGATAGAAATTATTTTTTCCACTATGGACATCCCTGAAGACACTTGCTGTAGTCATTAGTTAAGATTCTCAGGTATCTCTTCAGTGGTTTTCCCACCCAGGTGTTGCCTACTTGCTTTAAATTGGATGAGATCAATGAATATTCTTGGAACCTGCACATCTGAACCACACTTCTCTCATAAATATCTTTCACAAACACCCAGTTATACACCTATAAATAGAATGTAGTATTATTGTGTTACACCCAGGTCATGTGACCCGGGAGTAGACATGAGTGCTTAAATGCTCCCATCCACATTTATGGGAACATAAAACCCAGGGGAACGGGGTCATGGGGGACTGGCTTCCAATGCTATCAGCCCTGGCATCAGCCCTGATATTAACCCTGGTTTCAGCCCTAGTATCAGCCCTGGTTTTGGCCCCAGGTAGGTGTCAGCCCTGGTTTTAGCCTCTAGTATCAGCCCTGGTATCAGTCCTGGTGTTGGCCTAGTAGTCCCAGGTACTGGCCATGGTATAGCCAAAGTATTTGGGTTAGGGTTAGGGTTTAGGCCTGGTATCAGCCCTGGCAGTAACCCTGCCACAGCCCTGGCAGTAGCCCTGGTAGTAACCCTGGCAGTAGCCCTGGTATCAGCCCTGGTAGTAACCCTCGCAGTAGCCCAGGTAGTAACCCTGGCAGGAGCCCTGGTATTAGCCCTGGCAGGAGTCCTGGTATTAGCCCTGGTAGTAACCCTGGCAGGAGCCCTGGTAACAGGCCTGGCAGTTACCCTGGCAGTAGCCCTGGTAGTAACCCTGGCAGTAGCCCTGGTAGTAACCCTGGCAGTAGCCCTGGTATCAGCCATGGTAGTAACCCTGGCAGTAGCCCTGGTAGTAATCCCTTGCAGTAGCCCTGGTAGTAACCCTGGCAGTAGCCCTGGTAGTAACGCTGGCAGTAGCCCTGGTATGAGGCCTGGCAGTAGCCCTGGTATTAGCCCTGGCAGTAGCCCTGGTATTAGCCCTGGCAGTAGCCCTGGTATTAGCCCTGGCAGTAGCCCTGGTATGAGGCCTGGCAGTACGCTGGTATGAGGCCTGGCAGTAGCCCTGGTATTAGCCCTGGCAGTGGCCCTGGTATGAGGCCTGGCAGTAGCCCTGGTTTTAGCCCTGGCAGTGGCCCTGGTATGAGCCCTGGCAGTAGCCCTGGTATTAGCCCTGGTAGTAACCCTGGCAGTAGCCCTGGTATATATATGTATACATATACTGAGGCCACCAGTAGCACCAGTAACTGATGTTTATTTGTTATCTGTAAGATTCTCCTTTGTATCTTTTGTATCTCAACCACGAGCAGGGTTTAAAGCAATCATTCTGATCAGTATTTTCTTGTGGATGTAGTATTTGTACACCGTCCCAGCATCTGTGTACTCCGTGGCGCGTCATGCAGAGCAGAGACCACGTGGTGCCTTTCCCAGTTTCCTGTCGGATCGTGTTTGTTTCCGAGGTGTCGCTTCCACCGAAGGTTTGACTCGCCGAACCTCACGAGGCTCTGCTGCTGTCTTCATCCTCCGCGCGCGCTCTCGTCTGCTTCCCGTGACCGCGCGCTTGGCTCGGCGCCGCGCTCTCCAGCCTGTGTGCGTGTTTGAATGTGTGCGTGTGTGTGTATGTGTGTGCGTGTATGTGTGTGTGTGTAGTAACCCAGAGCAGTGGAGCTCAGCTCGACATGGCGGCGGATCCCAAGCCGGACTGGCTCTCGTGCCTGCCGTCTTCCTGGAGTTACGGCGTGACCCGGGATGGACGCATTTTCTTCATCAAGTAAATATCACGCGGCTCGTGGATGTTTCTGCGACGCAACATTTCCTGTTTGCGCCCCTCGCGCCGCTCACCTCAGCTCTCCTCTGTTTTCTCCCCCAACAGTGAAGAAGCGAAGAGCACAACCTGGCTGCATCCTGTCACCGGAGACGCTGTGGTCACGGGTCACCGGAAAACTCCCGGTAAGTCACGGGGATGGGGATGGGGGGGGGGGGGGGGGCTCTCCGTGAACGGCGGAAACGTAGGCTGAGCCGAGGAAAGGTTACCGCGAGCCACCAGCGGAGGAAAATGGGCGAGAAGTTGCTGAGGAGCGCGAGGGAGGGTTCGGGTCTCTGCAGCGGTTCCGCTCGTCCTGCAGACCGCCGTGCCCCCCTCCCTCCGCCCCCCACCCGGCCACTTTGCGACACACTTTTTAAAAGTTCGGTCACGTAGGCGTGAAGCGATCTGGGGGCGATTCCCCGCAGTGACAGCGGCGGCGCTGCTGCTGGTCTCAGATCAGCGGCGGCGCTGCAGATGAGCGGCGTGTTCAAACAGCTGGAGGCGTAGCAACGCGCGCGCGCGCGCGATGATTGAGCAATCCCGCAATTTCTACGGGGGGGGGGGGGGGGGGTCCTAACCAAACGAGCTATTTGTAGTCCAGTCACTGCAGGCATGCAGGTGTGTGTGTGTGTGTGTGTGTGTGCGCGCGCACAGCTGCTTATGTGTCCTCTATGTTCCCCCCCACCTCACCAACAGATCTACCAACAGGATGGGAGGAAGGATACACGTTTGAGGGCGCCCGCTGCTTCATCAAGTGAGTTTGAATACCCCCCCCCCCCCCACGAACACCCACCTCACTGCCTCCACAGTAGCACACACACACACACACACACACACACACACACACACAATCAACATGACTGGATTCCTCCACCTGTCCTTCTCTCCTGCTGTTCAGGCTTTTTCCTTCTTTCAGTCAGGCGCACACTCACAAAAAGACACACACACACAGTCAGTTGAATGGATTTATTTGGGAACAAGTCCCTGCTGTCAGTGAGACCCAAGTTTGACAAGCCAGTGTGACTCAGAGTTTAGCTGAGCTGAACAGGCTCGACTTGTTAGTGTGTGTGCATGCGTGCGTGTGTGTGTGATGGAGAGAGAGAGAGAGAGAGAGAAAGAGAGACCTCTCCAGGCTTGTGAGCCGTTTGTGCACATTTGCATACATGTATATTTTGTGGACTGGTTTGACAACAAAATTGCCCTGCAGCTCTGAACGACACACACACACACACACACACACACACACACACACACACTGTCTCTCAGAGGTCAGATACTTTCATTAGTTGTCCTGTTCTTGCTCAGGCTTTCTGTGGCCATTTTAGAACAGCAGCTGACACATATGGTGAGCTAATATAGCCGCTCTATAAATAGCACAGCACCTCTGCTCATGGGTATGTATGAACGCCAGCAGAATACACACTCACACATATACGCACGCACACACACAGACAGTTTGTGTACACAAGCATGCAGGCAGACACGCATATACACTATCAGGTGTGTTGTGGCATGCAGCCGTCATGTGTCGGACTCGGGGACGTGCGAGAACACAGCACATTCACATAGGCAAAGCTGGTTTGAAAATGAGGGGCGAAGACTTGCATTTGGACCCGTCTAACCCAAACCACTGGCCTATGTTCTTCAGAACCCTGTTGGCTGAGTCCCAATCCGTGTCAGTGCTACAACAATGCAGACGTTATGTGTAGTGGCTGTAACAGGCTCCTCTGTAGTACAAGGGCATAAGTTCTAATAACGAAGCTTCTCCCCAACATCCGTCCCACCTGCTGGGGAGAAATAGAAGAGTAAACGATGATTAATGGAGTAAGAAAAAGAAAAGGCCTTGTGTCTTTGCAAGTGTTGGATTTAACTTCATACTTGTGAACAACTGAAGCAAAACAGGTGACTTTTTTTATAACCTGGATCAAATCAGAGACATCATACACAAAACTGCACAGCTGTACCTGTTGGTGTAACAACTTGACTGCAGGTTCCAGCTGAACAGAACCGCACCAGTTTTCCCCACCGATTTCCCTGCTCCGTATCAAAATAATCAGCTTCAATATTTCCCTTTGCAGAGTTTTGAACCTGCACCTGAACCGCGGTATCAGTGTTGTGTGTGTGTGTGTGTTGCTGTTCTGTCGACCTACACGTCCATTGACTACGAACACTGATGTTTGTGTTTTTGGAGGGAGAACATGTCCGGGTCAGGTTGCAGGTACACCAGCTTTACTCCAGTTACTAGTCATACTTTCGTACTACTAGTACACTTATTGCATGTTCTCCCTTTCCCTGTGTGGGTTCTCTCTGGTACTCCAGCTTCCTCCACAGTCCAAAGACATCAAGAGGGGACCAGGTTAATCCAGACTCTAAATTGACCGTAGGCGTGGCTGGGAGAGCCAATGGTTGTCTGTCTCTATGTGTTGGCCCTGCCATGGACTGGTGACCTGTCCAGGAGGAAGGCTGCTGGGATAGGCTCCACCCCCACCACCCTGAACAGATATGGATGGATGGCTAGGACTCTTATGAGTAGTTCTACTTGCCTACTACTAGTATTCTGTTGCTGGTCTTACATTTATACTTATATTTTCCTACTACTAACCTCGCTCTACTATCAACGCTCCTCCCTCTCAGCTAACATGACCTTTGCTTAGCTTCCACCACCTGCTTGTGTGACTTGGCTCGTGCTGCTTTGATGCAGGTATTTGCATTAGGAATTAATGAGCTCTATTTTGACTGAATTGTTGATGTTTTATTGATTTTTAAATCACTTGTTGGCCTCCCAGGCCAAGAATGACCAAGTGCAATGCAATTGGGCAAGGGACCAAAGAGTCATATTGCTTTTCTTTACAGGCAACATATTCTGTACAGATGTACACACACTGTCACAATGTTTGCTGAAGTCTAGCTTTAATTGAAGAGGCTAGCATCACCTGAAGAGGCTAGTGTTAGCTGAAGGGGCGAGCATTAGCCAAAGAGGCTAGCTTCAGCTGAAGAGGTTAGCATAAGCTGAAGAGGCTAGTGTTAGCAGCTGATCTCATGCCTCCGATGTTGCCTGGATTACAATGAGTCGAGTCTCACATCCACAGAACCCTGCGTCAGCAGCATTGCTTCCATCTTTCAGATTCCTGCTTGGCGATTTCTCTATCAGCCCATTGTTACAGTCCTGGCGCTGCTGCAGCCCCCCATACTCAACCTCTGCAGGCTGGAGGTCTGCATTCCTACTTAAGTTGTTTTGGTTCTCCGACAGGAACTCCGTGCTCTCCGACGTTGGCAACATGTTACATGCAGTTTGAAACCACAAACATCAGTGCCATCCAGTGTGGGGATGGGCTAAGCTGCAGGAGGACAGGAGGAAGACACATGTGGAGAAGGGAAACTGTGTTCTCTTGCTCAGAGATGAGCTGCGGCTGCTCTCTAGCTGCTTCATTGTGCTGTAAGAAGGCTCCATTGTTGGGACAAACTTTTCCTCTGACACGGATGAGTAGGCCCAGTATTCGTGGCATTCTCATCCCCAGTAAGATGGTCTCAAGTATTTTAAACATTGTAGGAGAGGTGTTTCATGTTCTGCAGCTTGTTGTCAGACCAGGTTAGCCTCCAACCTACTTAGAACAGGAATACAAACGCCCGTGCAAGTGTCAGACCATCAATAAAGAGAGAACGGTTCAGTTTTATTGGTTAAAGTTAGTAAATTGTTGGGAGGATGATGGTTAAGGTTAAAGGGTTACTCCTTTACTTGACCATGTGAAGTAGGAAAAGAAACTTCTGTCGGTTTGTCGGAGATGGACTCATACGACGGAATAAAAGAAGGGTTTCTCTGTTTTCCTTTTTGTGGAGTTCCTTTTCCAATAATTCATTCATTTAGAACCCAGGCTGTTGATTGGGTGGGTTGCCGAAAGATAGAGACACAGAGAGAGACAGACAGACAGACAGGGGGTCAGTCTGTCCACTCAAGTCCCAAATCCCAGGAATAATTTATGCTGCTTCTCTTTTGACATCTTTGTCTTTCTCTGGCTTCCTTGTACTGTGTGTGTGTGTGTGTGTGTGTGTGTGTGTGTTAAAGGTGTGGAAAATAATTGATATTAATCGATGCATAGATGTGCATGTGCGCGATGCGAGTGCATCGGCTCATTCACTGGGTGTGATGCAATTGATGGGTGAAATCTAGATTCATCTCGATGCGTTGGTGGGTATCGGTAAAAACCGATGCAAGCGCCGTTTTCTTCATGTTAAACTTCACCCCATCTGCTGTTCCCCAGGAGCTATGAATGCACCATCATTATTTTGCGTATTGTATTGCATACGGACGGAAGCTGTGAGGCACAAACAGTACACTACTAGTAAAACAGCATGGACGTTCGCGCGAACAGCAGCGAGGAAGCTTCTATATTTAATGCACCCGCAACGTTTAAATCGTATGTTTGGAAACACCACGGATTCGCAAAGAAAGACGGAAAGCTCGACAAAACGTCCATCATTCGCAAAGAATGCCGCGTTAGGAAGCCGTACAACGGCAGCACGACAAACATGCGGACCCACTTAAGAAGAGTACACCACATCACCGACAAGTCTACCGCCACCTCCCCGCTTCCCCGTCTAGTTCCTCGCCGGGCACCGGAGAAACATTGATTGCACTGTTGAAAAAGTCACTTCAGGTTGCTCATTGAGTGTTTTGTTGTTGCTGTGTACTGTACTTTTTACAGCAGTAATTACTGTTTAATTGTTTTTCTCTCTTATTGTTGCAGAACTCACTCAAATCACTGATTCTCAGTGGCCAGTTAGAAAGTCAACTCTAGCAGTTTGGCAGACGGTGTCATGGCCATTGAATGGTTTACTTGCACCATGTGAGGCCGTGCATTAGTTGTTCAATAATGTACTGTAACATGACCCGACTAGGACAGAGCACTTGTGTGATGTAGGTTTGGGATTGGAATCCTTTAGGATTTTATTGATTCAGATTCCTTAACAGTTGCAGGTCTGTCTAATCCGTGTAACTACAAAACGGAACCCAAAGGACACTCATGGGTTCATTTGGTTCTATTTGTAGACTCAGAATTATGATGGTCCTTGAAATTTAAAAGTTAGAGAACCACTGCTATTGTGATTGCATAGACGATGTGAAAGTGTGAGGAAAGTTGTTGCTGTTTTGAGATGGCAAAAAGAATTTGCATGAAGTGGTGCATAGTAAAAAAGACAAACAGCACTTTTGTTGAATTTACTGCCAGTGCCCATGAGGAATAAAGCCAAATCCTTTTGTCGTACCAAACTGAATTAAATTTTTTTTTAGGGCCTGAGCCAGAGGGTAGTTCATTTAATTTCTTTTTTTTTCTTTGCTTATTTGCATCATGTTGAATCGCATCATATCGCAACAAATTGCATCGCATCGTATCGCATTGTGAAGAGGGTAAATCGTATCGCATCGTATCGGCAGAAAATTATAATCGTTAAAAGTATCGTATCGCTGGCAGTGCATCGAGATGTGTATCGAATCGTCCTCAGTGCTGAGATTCACACCCCTAGTGTGTGTGTGTGTGTGTGTGTGTGTGTGTGTGTGTGTGTGTGTGTGTGTGGGTGGATGTGTGTTCTTGTATTTGCTACACAGGGAGGACTAGAATACGTTCACCCACAGAGTGAGGACATTTTTGGAAAGTGAGGACATTTTCGCTGGACCTCACATCTTCAAAGGGCCGTTTGAAGGTCAAGACTTGGTTTTAGGGTCAAGTTTAGGGTCAGGCAGTCAGTTGAGATGGTTAGGGTTAGTACAGTCACACCTGAGTGTGTGTATTTCCTGGTGTGATACTGTAAACACAAGAGAAGAATCAAAGTCACTTTGATGCAACTGAAAATGGACAATTTTTTGTCCCCTGAAACACTGAATTACTTTAAAGATATGAACAGAGTTTTAATCTCAGTGATAGTACTAGTACACATGGTTAATTCTAGTTCACACTGTTAGTACTAGTACCAGTGTGCTAGCACAATTCCTAGTGGTTATATTAGTTTCGGTCATGTTTCTGCTAAGTTCCTGTTTTATTTTGAAGCTTTGACACTTCCCTCATGTGCCACTTCCTGTCCTTGTGTGTTTCCTGCCATATTGTGAGTCTCACCTGTGGCTTGTCAGTAAACAGTCCTCCGCCCAGTGCATCTCCCTCTGGTTCTTGTCGCGTCATAGTTTGAGTTTGTATTTCGGTTCTTACTGGTGTCTCTCTTTGTCTTGTCCACTCACCCACTGGCAGCCTGTCAACCTCACAGTTTCATTTTCTCATGTTTGGTTTTATAGTTTACTGTTGTTTTGGCTGTTGCCTCGTGCTTCCTTGCGTTCAGGTTCTGCTTGACCACACAAACCTCACCATGGATTCATGTACTCGACTACATTGATTTCCAGTTCCTGCCAGGTGTGTCTCTGAAGGGAGGGACACTAATCACAGACATGAGATGGAACCAAGTGAGTCTTATTTTAGTGTGTGTGTGTGTGTGTGTGTGTGTGTGTGTGTGTGTGTGTGTGTGTGTTAAAAATAGTTTTTTTGGGGGGGGGGGGGACACAGTTCTCAAGTGGGTCGCTGGCTAGGTGGGGCAAATCTTCTCTCTAATAGTTTCCTGTACAACCTCAAAGACACAGTCACACACAGCCCCCAGGCCCCCAGGCCTAACATTGTGGTTGAACAGCCTTCTGTCTGTGATGAGCTGCTGGTCACTGCATGAGCGTCGCACATCCACATGTCACTGATGTTGTCTCATTGCCGTTTGCTTCCATCAGCAGCTGTGTGGGTTCTGCAGTTCGCTGTTAGTGTGCATCCGTCCATCAAGCTGATACTGTTTTTAGCTTAGCTTCCTCAGCAAAGACAGCAGGTGAACTTAATCACCTCATCAGGTCTGTAACTTAGTTGTGATGCAGGCAAGGGGACATGAGGTAGACATTGACCTGAGTTCAGACTTACCTCAGTGGGACAAATGGACCCAAACCAGGTGGGTGTGAATAGTCTTGTGCCAAAGGACAGCCAGTTGGATTGATCTGTTGGGTGGTGATCCAGGTTATCAGTTATTTATCAATATTAGGTGGATCTCCAATTTTGCGTTCTCTCTCATTCACATCATGTACACAAGGGACTGCCACAATGAGTTTTACAATCAGTATACTGTTAGATTTTCAAATGATACAGCCATGACAATCCTGTGAAATGATGCTGAAACGTCCCGTGGTTCTGTTTTAAATTTCTTGTTAAACGGTGCATTAAAGTCTTTTACAACAAAGCTGCAATTCATGGGCAAAATGTTGAAACTGACGACTCTCAAATACTTGGGCTTAAGCAAACATTTAACAGCACCACGACATGGTGAGTAAGAGAAGCCAGCTCTGTCTCTTTTGTCCGAGGAAGTTGCAGGCCCTCAGGTCTCTGATGACACTGTTTTATAAATCTTTTGTTGTCTGCTGATTCACATCTCTCAACCTTAAACTAAGAAACTCATTCAGAGGGATAACAAAGGTCAGCAGCAACATCGTTGGCATTCAGCAAAATCTCTTTCAGCAGGTCCCCATAGTCAGCTGTCACAGACAGCCGTGTCCATCAGCTCTCAGCTCACTGATAGCAGTAAAATAATGATGGTAAAGGTGTTGATAAGGCAGAGAAAGTTGGGGGGGCAGTGGTCTACGATGAGTCCCATGGTGCATTGCAGTAGGAAACAAATCCCAGAGCTGAAAACCTTGAGATGTGTGCTGCAGTAAACTGAAGCTCATCAGGCTCCTTCACCCTCACTAATCAGGATTTAACTCTGGTGTTTGTTTCAGTTTTATGTTTATTTAAATCCAAATTCATGGAGAGATTAGGGTTTATACAGCAGCTCATCCACATCTGGATCCAGGAATGTTTAAAGCATTATTTAGTCCATGAAGGTTCCTGGGGCCGAGTACATTTCTAGATTCCTGTGATGGGTTGGGGACCATGACAGGGACGCCCCTGGTGATGTCACGTGATGCAACACTTAAATACCTGTTTGCCTTAAATGTAAACATTTCACACTTAAGTAGTAGTATGTTTTCAGTTTAAATGAATGAATGAAGACATGGGGTTGGGGGGGTGCCTCTGGGTTAGCTTTGCGGTCCAGGTCTTCTTGTCAACGAATCACTCAGCAGGACCGCAAGGGACATATGTGGGCTACACTTGTGATTTCATAGCTGGTGCTGTTGTGTTCTATTATGATCTAAAGTTCTGGTCCAACATTATAAACACAGATGAAGCTGGCTGGGTCTTCGGCTGCTTCTCTCTTTAAAAGAACAGTGGGAACTGTTCTACATGATGTCATGAAGAGGGTGTGTCCTTTGATTCGCAGTTAAGATCTGCTGACGAGTTCCAATGAAACGTCATATTTCTGCAGAGTTTTCTGCTCACTTCAAGTTTGAGTGATCAAAACTCTGATATGAGCCATCGTAGGATGACTTGTCTCGGCTCTGGTCGCCTCACAAAGGGTCTTAATACTCACTTTGTGTTTTTATGAAGCCCTTTCTTCTGGTATGTCATATGATCATGCAGCGGTGTGCTAGCAGGCTAATCCAGAGCCCCCTGTGCACCCTGGGCTCTCTATCCCCCATCAGGCTGGAGGCAGAATGAAAAGGTAATCCACTACTGAGGCTGGCAGGATTACAATGATCGAGGGGATCTGGGCCGCACGCTGCCAAGTTTATGAAATTCTCCTAATCCATGCTGGCAGCTGCCAGGGCTTTCTACGACGCTAATGTTCTCAATCTGGGTTTGAAGAGCTGAGCTGCAGCCCACCAGTCCCCCCTTTCATTGTGCGTGTGTGCGTGCGTGTGCGCGCGCTAAACAAACCAGTGGATAAAATGAAAAGGATTTGGAGGTGATCCACCCCTCTGAAGGCAGTAGCAGGCTTCTGCATGGTTTATGTACATGTTAATGTAAACGCTTTGTCTAGGTGTGTGTGTGTGTGTTTGTTTGTTTGTTTGTGTGGTGGTCTGGTGCAGGAGGGGTCAGTGTCACAGTTCATTTGAATTAAAGTGAAAGTTTCTTAAACACACACACATACACACATACTAGGTGGATGATGTGCAGCCAGTGTTATCAAGAACTGTGCTCCTGCTGCAGACTGCAACCATAAATCGGATGTGTGGGTTGAGTGTTCCCTCTGGCTGGACTGATAGGCCTCCTCACGCATCCTGCTAATGCTGGTCTGCTGTACCGAATGGTTCGAAACTAGAGCACACAAATGGTTCAGGACACATTCATGGTTTCTTCCCTTGTGGAGGACCTCAAACCCTGGGGTTTATACATATGCTTTACATATATTATATTTTATGATATTTTCAGTTGTTTACTCTTGATGTGTGATAAACAATAATAAACAATAATAAACAATAACACTTTTTTATTGTGTTACACACAGTACCTGTCAAAAGTTTGGATACACCATCTAATTCAATATTTTTTCTTGATTTTTTTACTGCTTTCTACATTGTAGATGCATGCTGATGACATCAAAATTATGAAGCAAGAGAAATTGAATTATGTAGCAGAGAAAAAATTATTAAATATCCGTAAATATGTTTTATATTGTTTAGATTCCTCAAAGTTGGTGGCACAGTCGGAGCAGTGGTCATCACTGTCAGGTTCCGGGTTTGAGCCCCGGCTCTGGTGCGGGGTCTTTCTGTGTGAGTCTGCATGTTCTCCCTGTTCCTGCTGGGTTCTCTTTGGTACTCCAGCCTTCTCCACAGTCCAAAGACATCAAGAGGGGACCAGGTTAATCCAGACTCTAAATTGACCGTAGGCGTGGCTGGGAGAGCCAATGGTTGTCTGTCTCTATGTGTTGGCCCTGCCATGGACTGGTGACCTGTCCAGGGGGAAGGTTGCTGGGATAGGCTCCACCCCACCACCCTGAACAGGAGGAGAGGGAGAAGATGGAGGGATGGATGGAGGGATGGATGGATGGAGGGATGGATGGATGGAGGGATGGATAGATGGATGGATTCCTTCTGCTTCGCTGCAGCGCTGCAAACCCTCGTCCTTCTCTCAGGGAGCTTCATGATGTCATCACCTGAAATGGTTTCCCCTCTCAGGTTCACCTTGTCAGGGTTCAGTGGTGGAGTTTCCTGCCTTCTTCCTGGTTGGGAGCATCAGTTGAGCTGAGCAGAAGTCAGGCTGCTCCCCAGCTGACAGCTCTGTTTGACCACTGCTAGAATTCATGTCATGGCAGGAACCATCAGCTCAGTAGAGAGGAACCACCGTCCATCAGTGCTCTAAGACCTGAAGGTCACTCAGTCTTTCAAAACACACCTCCAGGCTGTGTGAGGGCTACTTGACCAAGAAGGAGAGTGATGGAGGGCGGCCCAGATGACCTGGCCTCCAGTCACCTGATGTGAACCCAGTCCAGATGTTAAGGATGAGATGGACCACGGAGTGAAGGCAACAAGTGCTCAGCACCTCTGGAACTCCTTCAAGACTGTTGGAGAACCGTTTCAGGTGATGACCTCATGAAACTCATGGAGAGAACGCCAAGAGTGAGCAGAGCAGGAGTCAGAGGGAGGCTGTTTAGAAGAACCTAGAACATAGAACCTGTTGGAGTTCTTTCATGATTTGTTGACTACAGAATTCCAGATTCATTCATAGTTTGGATGCCTTCAGGGAGAACCAACAATGTAAACACTCATGAAAATAGATGGTGAGGTCAAACTTTTAACCTGTTGTCAAATTGATCTTCAGGGTTGGTCAAGACCATGCAAGCCAACACTAAGAGTTTCATTTGAATGGATCGTATCAATCTAGACTCATTTTTATACAAATCTTAATGTTGGTGGGTTCACTGTTACCAGAACTGGCAAGCTGCTGGAGATCAATCAATCTTTATTCAAATCACTCTCCAATCAACCTCCTGGGGCCTCATTTATAAAGCTTGCGTCCGCACAAAACCAGGCTTGGAAGTGCGTACGTAACTACTTACGCAAGAGTTGGGATGTATAAAAAAAAGACGAGTGTAGGAATGTGCGCAACTTTAAACAAACTACAGACCTTGCTTACGCACATTTTGGAGACAATTGTGACAAGGTGAGAACAACTGGTTAATGGAAAGAGCGCTTATAAATATGTGTAAAAATGCTACTTTTTCTGCTCAGTCAAAAGTCATCAAGGGGTGCAGGCAACGTCACAGAAAATGAACCTTGCCAGCACGATTAAGAAGTGCTACACTTCTCATCCATTAAACCACATGGCAGCTGTGGGGTGTCTCAGATTTAACATTTCCATGATTTAGGATTTATATTCACAACGTTTGATTTGAAATGTAACCAATAGTTTTCACTCTGAATATTTCGATTTAGCAGATTCAGATTTTTATAGCCTGGTTTACAAATGTAGACTACATGTGCAAGAGAACAAATTCCACATGCATTTATCAGATTTTGTTTGAAGGATAAATGTGACTAAATCTTTTTGTTTGTTTTTACACTGTTGATTTATCAACTTTCACCACATCAGCGGCGGTAGATAACGGAGCCGTTTGTTCAAACACTCGTGTCACACTGCCCGTCTCATGTGTTTTCTGTTTCATGTGCTCCGGCAGTTCAAAGCCACTTTTTTCTTGGCCTCCACCTCCAGATCGGACCACTTCTTTTTTATTTTGGCGACGCTGCACTCCATGCCAGCCGTGCTTACCGCCGAGGCCACGCATGCCATTCAGTGACTTTTCATTTGTTGGTCATTCCACTTGAATGGCCGCCGAATAAAGTTTCCCGTCTCGCCGCCACCTCATCAACAAGCATCTCCATCTCGGTCTCTGAAAAGTTCCTCTTTCGTCTGGTTGATGCCATGATTGGGCGTGAAATGCCGTGGATCCATCGTGTTTCTTTATATGCAAAACACATTCATGAGGTAATTTGCATGACCATACATGGTGAATGTGGGGGTGGAGAGGGAGGGAGATGAATCAAATCCTGCTGCACAACTTTCCGGCTGGACTGAGATTTATAAAGGGAGTGTAAGTGCAGGTGTGCGTACGGTTTTATAAATTGGATTTTTTGTATTTTTTTTTGCGTAGGCACTTTTCAGCTTTTCGGCGTACGTAAACTTTTAGTACGGATCCTACGCCAGGTTTTATAAATGAGGCCCCAGGACTTTTGGGGGGGGGGAGGTCGACATTGGTCTGTCGTGGGCTAGAACCTCAGGGTCTAGAGGAGGCTTCTTCAGTGGTCCAATGACAGCTGCCTTAGAGGAGATGTGGCGTTTGTGCAGATCCACAAAAGCAGTTATCAATGATCAAAGATGGAGATGTGATCATTTTTCTTCCTATCAGGAGGAACTCAGCAGGAGTCTTCTGCTTATTAATAATAATGAAGTACATGTATTACAGTAATACAACAGTCTAGTAACAAATTACTGGACAAAAACTCCAAAATAAAAAGTTCCATCAAAGGGATAGGTTCAAGTTTAGTGGATGTCCGATTCACCTGTAACAGCCAAAGTGAGAGTTCATGGCTACGACTACTACTACTACTACTACTAATACTCATACTAATCTCACTGAGGATGAAGATAAATCATGTATCTACTGTCTGAAAGTCTGATGATGAAGAAGAGTGATGAAGATGATTATTTACCTGTTCACTAAAGGAGATAGCATGAGTCCTCATTGTCTGCTTACTGCTTGTTACCATGGCAACAATATACAGCTGCTCTGCTGTAGACATCTGCTGAGTGATGTTTTACACACACACACACACACACACACACACACACACGCTATGATCTACTCTGATCTGATATTGATTCTGAATCTGCCTCTGAACATTTCCAATCTTGCTACATCTCATCTTGGAAAAGATGAACTCCCCAAGCTACTAGGACCACGTGAACCCCCCTGATGACCCCCTGGGACTGCTGAAGCCCCCGGGACTCTTGAAGCTTTCGGGACGTTGAAGATCCCCAAGGCCCCAGGGGCCTCATGTATCAACGCGGTTTATATAAGTAAAACTTGCGTACGCCAGGATCCACGCTCACGTTCAGATGTATCAACGCGAAAAATTCGTCGATCCTTGCGTTCTTTCACGCCAACTCTGGAGGGGCCGTAGAAGTTGGCTGAAAGCCGATTTTTGCGTTAACTGCACTTTGGTCCGTTGGCGACACCCTGTGGCGGTGTTTGGTAACTGACATTATTTGATAACCGCACATACATCGGGTCCAAAAAAGCGGGAGATGGCGGACCGTTCCGGGGTGAGTCAGTCGACCCACAGCCGGGCCAGGCCCTGGGTGGTGGACCTGATCATTGAACAGGCCAATATTAATCTGCAGCAACAGCCGGATTCTCTAATGTCTAATTCTCTAATGACTGCACTCATGTTGCCATAAAAGCACCGTCCCATGAGGAACACGCTTACGTTCATCGTAAGGGTTTCCACTCCATCAATGTGCAGATCATCGATGCACAGAGGCTGGAGGGATGAACGTCGATCCCGGCCGGGCAGCCGTCCTCGCACGCCAGAATTTAATTTTCACAGTGTGAATGGGTGAGAAGCTACTACACGATTCATGAAGCCAGATTCATTTATTTTGTCCACGAAACATCCCAGAACATTTATCAGGTGGTCAAGCCGCTCACTGATCCCCGTTATTCCCCTAATAATGTCCTCCTGCAGGACCGCCTGTGTGAGGACCCTCTGTAAGGGAAATTCTGCTTGTAGATCGTTGAGAGTTGCTAATTCTCTGAAGAATTACAGACTCGGTGTGATGAATCAAGTCTCTTTAATACATGCAGCATGGAGAGAAGACTCTTGCCGAATGTTCTCTACCGATCTTTACAATGTCCCAACCTTTATACCATCAACAACAAAGGACAGATGGTTTCCCTATCACAGCAGCGACTGTATCACCTGTTCATCAGCTGCTTCTCAACTTCCCCCCTTCATCCTGTCTGCTACTGTTTGTCCATTTGTTCCTTGAGGTCAGGAGATGGCCAGAGAAACTCATGTGATTCACAGAATGCTTCCTGAGACTAATACTCTATCTATCTATCTATCTATTAATTAGGGCCTGAGCCTGAAGGTACTTCAGGGCAAAGACCCTATGGTGTTTTCTCAGCACATTAAAACATGGCAGGTCACGGAGCGGGAGAGGGGGTGAGGTATAACATTGGTTTCAATGGGGGGGCAAGAGAAGATGCCTGCATACACTCACACCCCTGACCTAACTCAAACCCAATGTCCACAAATTAGACACAAATGTCCAATTTGGCCCGATTGCACTCCCCAAACAAAACCTATCTCCTCCTAATCCATTCATGGTATGGCTTCGAAAATTGAATACGTAACTCAGGACATTTCAAGGATCAAAAGTTGTCAAAGGTGACATTATGACCCACTCCGTTCCCTTTTGACACAACGTGTCAACAACACATATATAGGAATTACATTAAATCTCAATTCTGACAAATCATTGATCACAGACCCAAGGAGAAAAGGGGAAAAAAACAAAACCAGAACAAAAAAACAAAACCAAAGCAAACCGTAGTTACACAAACTCATTATCCACTGTTTTATCTCGGCTGTTTTGATGTCATCTTCTCCTGAGGTCTCCTGATGCTGTACCGCACTTCTCCCTTTTGTGTCTCCTTGAGCTCTCGATGGTAAGAGTCCATTGACATCATTAAGAGGAAAAAATGTTATTCTAGATCAGGGGTGGGCAATCATGTGCCATGGTGGGCCGTGTGTATGCAGGTTTCCTTCCAACCAAACACTTTAACAGGTGATTCCACTGATTAACACTCTTCTGTGGCTGAAGGTGTGTTAATCAGTGGAATCACCTGTTAAAGTGTTTGGTTGGAAGGACAACCTGCATACACACGGCCCTCCATGGCACATGGTTGCCCACCCCTGTTCTAGATAGATAAGGGTAGTTGCAAAATGGGGGAGACGGGTGAGAGAGTAGATTTTGAAACAGTACTGTAGGTATCTGCGGTTGCATTATCCTGTGACACTGGGTCAGCTGACCCTGTGTGAGCTTGACATTTGCATACTGCTATTGAGGCTGGTAGCAGTAATGCAGACAGTGCGTTATGCGCATAATGCGTGCGCTCATTGACAGCAAGAACAGTCTAGTACCAGGTTTTGAATGGGTGTGTATGTGAAGACTGGCTCTGGGACGTCTGGCCGAGCTGCCTCATGGGTGTTGGGGGGCTGGGACACTGTTTAGTGGGTGTTTGTACTGTTTTTAGTGCTGCTAATGTGTTGCTCTGCCGAGCAAACATATTAGGGTGTTCGCCTGAAGAACCTTCAGGCTCAGGCCCTAATAATAAGAGCAATGGGTTTACCTGTAGAGGGAAGGAAACCACGGTTCTTCCACAATGCATGGAAGTTATGACAAACATTAAATGCATATTGAGAATGAGAATGTAGACTGTAACAGCTTGTCCTTTACCTGGAATGAAAGCCCAGGTTAGTGCAAACAATTCACGTTTACCATTGAAAGTGAAAGCAAACCGGAATTGTGAGTCAGGGTGAACAGGAATGAAACTAACAAGAATCTGCCGGAACATTAACCTGTGACATTAGCGTTGACAGTTGGAGCTGGATGTTGAACGGCTTCATTTACTGCCCTCAGATCTTGGACTGGTCTCCAACTTCCATTTGGTGTCTTTACAGGCAATATGGGGGTGTTACATGGTGAATCAGGGCATCCCACAATGGCACTTTGATTTGTGACCCTCAGGTGTGTGCATGTGTCCAGATATAACAACTACCACCTTGATTCTTAAGGGACAGGAATCAATTTAGGTGGTGGTTCAGCTTCTAATGTTAATTGCATGCATTGATGATATGTGATAAGTGGTTTATTAGCATTGCTATGAGTGTCAGGGTGTGTACTTATGTCAATGTGCTGCTCAGTGCTCTGACCTGCCTCCACTGTCTACTATGGTTGTGTCACTGGGAGTCCGGGAGAATGGACAGACAGTTCTTCAAGTGGTGCACGCAGCCAGGAGTCGTCTTGTTTGAAGTTGTCTGAGGTAGCACAATTACTTGAGATGTGCCCGTAGCCTTCGCATTTGTAGCATCTCAACTTGCCATCAGTCCACCTTGGACCTACAGGCTGTGGATTCAATCTTTCTCTTCCTCTGCCTGTCTGGTGAGACCTTTGTCTTTGCCCATGATGCTGTTGGCCCCCCTGCTGGTAGACAACAACTGATGCATAGCTGTGACCCATTTCTCACCTCCAGTTTTTTTGCGGATCAGGTAGCTCCTCAGCCATTTCCTTCAGTTCATCTGGATGCCTTGGCCTGTACACAAACACCTCTGGATCCCAATGTGCATGTGCATCATCATAGGCATTTGGGGTACACCCCCTTTACCTTCTTGACTCCGTAACCAGTAGTTGAAAGATGCTGCTCTAGGTTTCTTGGGAGAAACAATGTCAGTCTGCTGAGGTTTTGGAGTCAAAGAGAGAACTGACAGGTCAGGGTACAAATCTGTGTGCTCCTCCTTTCCTTCAGAAGTTCCTTGTTGGGGCTCAGTTGCTGCTGTGGTCCTCTGTGGAGAGGTTGTTTCTGGAGGAGGGGCTGAAGGCGTGGAGACAGCATATGGAGGAGGCAGAGGCCTTTCCTGATTTCTAGCCCTACATTTTTTCTCCTTTCCTTCACACGTACTCTCTTTTTTCATTTTGTGTTTCAACATCAATCCTGTTACCAACTTAGCTTCTTCTCTTTCCCACCTTTGATAAGCTTGCCAGTCCATCTTTGTCTTCCCTACTTTCTTTCCCTTCATGTTTTCTTCAAACAATACTCAACACCTTCTTAAACAATCAGTGCTCAATTTGCCTATCAATGGAAACACCTCCTGAGTAACACAGAGCCAAAGTGGAACATCCTCAACCACATTTATTCCCCATTTTTCTGCCATTATTTTAGCAGGACCTGTAAGAGGGTCAGGTAATGGTTTTAATTTCCCCGTTTTGTTCCCCATAATTCTACCCGACTCACTACTGGGACAGGAGTGCTTTAGACTCTCAATGGGCTCATCAGTCACACAGATTCCACAATCACCCTTGATTGAGTAACTCGTCCAGCCGGGTAGTTTGTATGACAAAGTCCGAGCAACGCACCCCTTTAGTATGAGAACATACTAGACACTGAATGAGTCCCAACAAAGTTTATTTCTTGTTATTCTCATAGGTCCTTCACTCATACGCCCATTTTATTGTGATGGGACATCCTGTATTATAATGTTAGTATATTATTACTATATATATTTAATGATCTTAGCATCAACCGCTCTTCTTCCCATCTCAGGTTAGGGTTATTTCTTAATAACACATACGTAGACAAACACACAACATTGTAAACATATATATATATACGTACATGCATACATATATACATAGTCCTGGGTTGGGAATCGGCGAGAGCAGTCGCACTCCTCCTCTCTCCTCCTCTTCTTTTCTGTCTGACTATCATTCTTCGTCTCAACTTCTATCCAACGCAGCTGTGAGCTCTCTACCTAAAGCTAATCATGGAATTGATCAGCTGGTCTCTCAACGCTATAGACACCATATTTTCGACAAGGAAATCAGGATCGGAGGAACCTGCCTGTCCTCATGGAACCGACCCTGCGGGCTACATTCTCGAGATGGCGTACCACGTGCTTGACACTTCTCTCCATGGAGGACATCGAGGACCTCTACTTATTTGGGTTCATGGTTGTGGGGCTTCTCCTCCTCGGACTTGGAGGTGCCCTCACATACCGCAAAATTGGCAAGACGACGGCTGCCACCAGATCTGGATCTCCACAACAGACCGTCATTTACAACGCAATTATTGAGGCTGGCAAAGCGGGGCAACAACAGACTCTTGAACTGAAACGCAGGATGGAAACCATCTCGGAGCAGTTGGCCGCTCTGCGAAGAGGAGAGTGATGTTGAAGACCAGAAAATTTTAACTTACAATTTGGACTGGACTGAAAGAGAAGGCAGATTGGAATGTGTGCTCCTCTGCACTAACCCAAACACAGCTTCCTTATTGGCTACTGAAGGTCATCTGCCCCACTGTTTATCCTCCAGGAGAACTCCTTCTGCCTTGGTGACGCAAATGGCATGTATTATCCCCCCGTTCCTGACCCCCCGCCTCTGCCCTCTCCACCTCCCTTGGGATGGCAGCGGCTGTTGGCTGCAGCCTGCCCTGCCCGAGCTTGGTGGCGCGGCTCCGCTGCGACGCCTCACTCTCACTTGCCTCCATTGGGTCAACGGACTGCTCAAGTTTAGCGTACATACAAAACAAATGTATATGTGCTGTTGTTAAATTCTGTGAATTTAACAAAAAATTGTAACTGATTGTGATCGTTGTATCAGGCTTTGAGGTGTGTAATGGCATTTCGCCCTGGGCTCGATCCCTTGGTGACAAATAAAACATATCTTGACATCTTGATCTTGACATATGTATAAAATGAGCTCTTTTCACGTGAATCATGATTTTTTTTAACAGCCTCTTGCTGCATAGATATCTCTCATCCTTTTTCTAGTTTTTTTTTCTGTTTTCTTTTAAAACTTCCAAGACTACACAAGAATTGCATGAGAAACTTAAACTCAGACCTCATCAACCTTCCAATACTACACAAGAATGACATGGAAGCGTTCCCAAGACCATACAGAAATTACATGGGAACTCACGGTTGCGACCACACAGGAATTACACAACTTTTTTAGAGACTGATTCATAACACCGTACTTACTCATTAAAAAATAGATGGAGCGCCTGCAGTCTGCCACCCGCTCCTGACCTCAGGCGGATCCTGGCTGGAGGATGCGCCGTTGGGTCCAGGTGGGCTGGAGGACTGTCCGCTGCTTGTCGGCCTGGTGCTGGTGCCGGGGCCAGGGGACGGGCTGGCCTGATTGCGGCTGGTCCTGGCAGATGACTCTGAGCCGGTGGACGGGCTGGCCCGAATGCCGCTGGTCCTGGCAGATGACTTTGAGCCGGTGGACGGGCTGGTGCGGGAGCCTGCAGGAGTGCTGCACGTTGGCGGCATGTCTGACGGATCAGTTTCTATTAAACATGTTGGTTTATTTAATGTCTGATTCTGTGTCTTTGTTGCCTTCACGTCTGTGGCAAAGCAGGTGGAAATGTTGCTAAGAAATGGAGTTGCCACTGACCCTCCAGGCTCTCGGAGTCAGCGTGGGTGGGGGCGACAATCCCCCCACAGAGGTGCTGCCCATGACTGCCACCACCCGCTGCTCAAACTCCGTCAGGTGCCCCTCTCCCTGACCCCCACCTGTCTGGCCCGCACTCCTCCGGAGGGCAGCTGTACGCCACTTGACCTCCACCTTGAGGTCCTGTGAGTGCCATTTTCCATGTTATTTCAATTTAGAGTGAAGCCAGTTGATGATTGTAGTTGTTCATTTAGTGATTGTGCAGTGTTGAATTTAGTCCTACTTTAGCTTGCATTGTTCAGGAAGTTAGAATTGCAGACATGCATTAGAAACAGAGAGGAAATCTTTCAGAGCGCCAGCAGAGGTGCAAGCTGATGACGTAGTGATGCTGGCGCAGGTTTAGAGAGGAAAACTGAGCTTTGTATCACTTTGATGTTCAGTAAAGGAGGAGCCAACACTTTTCTACTGTCGTCATCAAACCTCAAACACGTAGCGACTCGTTCTTTCCGTCAGTAGAAGAGGTTCAGATGTATGAACATGATGATCAACAACACTGCTGATGAGAAGGGAACTTTAGCCAATAACAGGTCCCACCACTGTTTTCATCTCGCGGGGGGCGTGGCTCTGAACCCACCTGGTTCACCCTCTCACTTCTTATCCACTCTCAACGTTCATTGTTCATCCTGACACCACTGGACAGGCTGACCAACAGAACCTGCTGTCTCTCCTCCACCTCTCCTACCAGCACCTCCAGCTCCACGCCGTGAACCTCTTTTTCTTCGACATTTAGTCTGGTGGCTTAGTGACATTACCGTTACGGAGCGGGCAAAAGTGCCAAATTTTGTATGGTCTTTCTTTATGACCTATTGAAGGATTTTAGACGGGTACTCAAACTTGAAAACTTGAAAATATCTTTATAGTGTACAGAAATTATTTTGATCAAAAACTGCAAAAAACGCCTAAACTAAACAAAGGCAAATTCTTGTTATGCTGCCAGTTTTTACATCATACATGCACAGGGTGTCTATAGGTAGTGTCTTCACCTCCCAGAGCAGCTAGAATGCCAATATTTGATTCCATTATGAACCATTTAGCTTTTAATTAAGGTCTAATTATGGGCGGAAATAGCAAAAAGTATAATTTTCAGACAATGATTCAAGACCCAGCACATGAAGTATTATCCATAAAAGCTTTAATGGAATTATAATGTTTAACTCTGATTGAGGTCAAAAAGAGGAGACGACTCAGGACAAGTAAGCTGGTGCACATGATCAGCCAGACATCAGGGCTGAAGACCAAAGGCCTGGATGACTCTCCTTACGCCACTAAGAAGTTATCTGCAAGGCAAACAGGCAAGAAAAAGAGTATTGTCACAATTTAATTGAATTGTCATGGATCATAATTTGAAAACTCGGTGTATTGCTGGGGCTGCACGGTGGTGCAGTGGTTAGCACTGTGGCCTCACAGCAAGAAGGTTCCGGGTTCGAGTCCCGGCTCGGGCACGGGATCTTTCTGTGTGGAGTTTGCATGTTCTCCCCGTGTCTGCGTGGGTTCTCTCTGGGTACTCCGGCTTCCTCCCACAGTCCAAAAACATGCAATTGGGGACGAGGCTGATTGAATACTCTGAATTGTCCGTAGGTATGAATGTGAGTGTGAATGGTTGTTCGTCTCTCTATGTTGGCCCTGCGATGGACTGGCGACCTGTCCAGGGTGTACCCCGCCTCTCTCCCGTTGACGCTGGGATCGCCTCCAGCCCCCCCGCGACCCTTAATGTGTAGGAATAAATGGAAGATGACGACGGATGAATGGTGTATTGCTGTGCCTTGCTGTACCTGGTGAACAGTTGCTAAACAGTCAATATTGGCATTGCTGCATTTACAGCTGGAACAGTCTCCTTTACATGAGCATTTTATCAGCTCTCTGTAGCCGATGGAGACCTAAGGAATGGTTCTCCAAACTGGCACCCATGACCTTGATTCATCCTTGATCCATCCAAAGTCCGTTGGAGAGGGAATCACTTGTTGTGTGTCTGTGCTGGTTGCCCAGACCCCTGCCTGATTCACAGCCCGTTGCACATGCTGGAGTAGGGCGCCCTGCGTGGGAGGTCGTCTCTCCATCGGGCGACTCTCTTGACAGAACAGTTTCTTCCTTGTTTGATTGATGGAGTTCAAAGGACTGGATTTGTTGTAGAGGATCACAGTGAGTCTCTCAAGCGTCTGGAAATGCTCAGAGTCAACATTTAGTTCCTGCAATGGATGCTTTGCGAGGTACACAAATGCTTCTGTAGCAGCATCATACGCTTGCCAGGCCTTCCAAGCTGACTTCTTGCCTTTTCCGTTGAGTGCAGATGTTGTGTCACAACCAGAATATGCGTGGAACAGAAGCAGACCCCGTTATTTGGGTTCCCTCAGGCTTTTGCAGATGTGGTTTATGTGGTAAATCCTGAATCTTTTCCCCATGCCAAAAGCCACCCAGATGTCAGCCAAGGGTTGAAGCATCACCAAATCATAGAACAAGCCAGCAAGGATCACAATGACATCAGTGTCTACAGTTTGCACGTCTTGGTAATGCATTTTACACATCAAGTTCAATGTTTATCCATCACTGGACCAATTAAAAGAAGATTCACCCAATGAAGTGTAGAAAATAGGAAAATTTTTCACCAATATTCCTGTTAAGACTCTGGAATTACATCTTTGAAACAACTTTGTGCACTATATGGGTATTTTCAATATTTAAGTTTGAGTACCAGTCTAAAATCCTTCAGTAGGTCATAAAGAAGGCCTATACAAAATGTGGTGCTTTTGTCCGCTCCATAACGGTACTCTTAAAAATGTGGACTAAGCAACTGGACAAATTGTTTTGGGAGCGCTGACAGCGGAGACCCTATTTAAATGAATTTGCGTATTTATAGGTGGGCGTAACGGAGGCGGGCCTGGTCACGCCGACATCTGCGCTCAATTCCATGCTGATTGGGATTGATACATCCAGATTTTTTTGTGCGTACGCAACTTTCGCAATTCTTGCGACCACAGTGTTTTAGTAGTAGAGATCCATGCAAGTATTGATACATGAGGCCCCTGGACTCCTGAAGCCACCTGGACTCTTGGGACTCTTGAAGCGTTTGGGAATCAAAGCCCCTGGGACTCTTGAAACCCCTGGATTCTTAAAACCATCCAAACTCTTGACGCTTTTGGGACCTTGAAGGTCCACAAGCCCCCAGGACTCTTGAAGCCACCTGGGCTCTTGAAGCCCCCCAAGCCCTTTGGACTCTTGAAGCCTGTCAGTGGGACATTTGAAAATTCTTTCAACCAGGAAACACAACTTTGAGCCTATTGAATCTCAGCTAATATATTGAATCTCTTTTTGTGTCATGTCAGTAAATCAGCTGTGGGGTTTTACAGTCAGTGTCCCCGCTAGAGGACAAAGACTGGGAGAGAGGGAATTTGTTGGATGAAGTATTTAACACACATGATCTGCATCATGACACAACCCAAAACAATGGACTAAAACCCCGCCATCATCTGTGGACTGCTGCAGACCTCTGGTTCTGTCTGCACTTTCCACAGTAGAACTTAATGCTCTCTGAGTGAGATCATATGAAAAACTGTATTGAAATTGTATCAGTACTTTTAACATGTACACAATCTGATCACAAGCAGCTGTTTCCCACCCAAAAACTCATAGTATTCTCGGACAACTGAAGTATTTCCAAACTGGTCTTTTCGGAAGCTTGCAGGCTGAATCTGTAACAGAGATTGCGAACTTTTCATCTCCCCCACCCTGATGTCAGGAACTGCATGGTCTTTTTTCACAGTCACATTTATGTTATTGCTAACAATTTGAATGTAAATTATAGTTAAGAAAATCTGTGTTGGTAACTCCAGCAGCATCAAGCATCTTATTTTATGTTCTGTTGGCATTATTTTATTAGTGTTAGAGGAGTTTCACCAATTACAGTTTACCTGGCCAATTCTGATGACCCCACCACCACCACCACCCACAACTTTGGTTGTAATCTTTAATGTGGCACTGCAGGCTGACAGACCAGATAAAGACCAGAATCCCAAGTTCACTCATACATGCAGACACACACACATAAATAATAAATAGTTTGACCAGGTGAAATTACATGTTACTTAGAGAGGAGATGGTTGGATAGCAAACAAAGAGGAAAAATCAAAATAAATTGCAGTCTTGGAACCACGAATTTGTGGGTTTTCTGGATCTTCATAGAGATTAAAATTAGTCTCCGACAAAACCTGGTGGCTTCTGTTGCATGAAATGGCAAAGAAATAAATTTGGGGTTACTTAAAATCTTGTGGAACTGAGGCAGCAAAAATCTAGACTACTAACAAGGACAAAAGCAGGCTCAAAAGAAAACAAGCCCAAGGAAACACTAAATAAGAAAACAAAGGCGAAACAGCTCCCAAAAGAAAAGAAGAGAAAGCATTTTAGCATCTGAAAAGAGCACTTAAAACTTGTGGCTTCCCAGACTGGACCTTTTGTAAAATCCTCTTCCAGGTCCAGAAAGGAGGAGAGCTCCAGGAGGAGGGAAGATGAAGAAGGCAGGAGAAAAAAAACATAGTGATCCCCTATGTGGCAGGGTTTTCTGAGAAATTAAGGAGAATCTACAACAAGCACCGCATCCCTGTGTCTTTTAAACCAGACAACACTCTGAGACAAAGACTGGTTCACCCCAAAGATCCCACCCCTCACAGCCAGAAAAGCAATCTGGTATACGCTGTCAGATGCAGTGAGGCCTGCACGGATCTCTACATAGGGGAAACCAAACAGCCCCTCAACAAGCGCATGGCCCAACATAGAAGAGCCAACTCTGGAGGACAGGACTCAGCGGTTTTCCTCCACCTCAAGGAGGAAAGCCACTCCTTCCAGGACGACCATGTCCAAATCCTCGACAGAGAGGACAGATGGTTTGAAAGAGGAGTTAAAGAAGTCATCCACGTCAGGATAGAGAAACCATCTTTGAACAGAGGAGGTGGACTGCGACATTTCCTTTCTCCTATTTACAACCAAGTCCTTTCAAAGCTTCCCCAAAGAGCTCAGCTGAAAGACCCATGTGGAACGGCTGCTGCCAGCACAGCCCATTAGCACCTGAGCGGTCGGTGAAACTCCCTAACGACCACCCCTGAAACTCCCTGACACCGCACAACGACTGTCGTTTGGGGGGGCCAGGTGAGTCTCGGGAGGGTCGTTTCCACCACAATAGCACTGACCACTCCCACATAGGTTTATAAGCTGGAGTTTCCACACTCTTCACTAGAACTGAAGAAGCCTCTCGGATGAGAGGTGAAACGTCTTCAAGATAAACTTACGTCCAGTTGACCAGATTTTACTTCGCTTCGATCTAGGATGACCTGGATGAATGAGAACCTACACAGACATCTCTATATATCTATCTCTCTCTCACTCTCTCTCTCTATATAGATAGAGATATATCTATCTATATAGAGAGATATATGTATGTGTGTATATATATATATAGACTTCTTTATATATAGACTTGTTATATATATATGTCTATTTATAACAAGTCTGCATATATACATATATATATACGTGTGTATGTATGTATATATGTATATGTATGTATATATATGTATGTGTGTATATATATATACACACACATATACATACATATATATGTATATATATGTGTGTATATATGTATATATGTGTGTATATATGTATATATACATATATATGTATGTATGTATGTATTTATATGTATATGTATATATGTGTATATATATATGTATATATATATATATATGTGTGTATATATATGTATATATATATATATATATATATGTGTATATATATGTATATATAGCGACACTTGGACGGAAGCTTGTCACTACGGCTGGAGGAGCTGGTCCACCATAGAGGCGCTCCAGCTCAGGTTTGTTTGACAGAAATCTCTGCTTTGATTGGATGAACTGTACCACATAGACGCTGAAGTGCATCAGAAGGAGACTCAGAGGTCGTGCCCATGGAGAAGAGCCTTAATGGCGTTCTGGGCTTCTCTTTCATCAATACTAACTTCCTCCGGAGACACTGTTGTTGTTCTGAACCAACAGTCTTGCTGTCGACACACCGAAGCCACGCCCCCATCTCCTGTAAGGCTGCTGATTGGCGGAACTTCTTTCAGTGGGTGGGTGGGTGACAAAGACGATCTGCGCAATCATGTTGTTGACAGGTGCCTGTAGGTACTGCTAGCAGAACCCTGGCAGGGACTTATACGTAGAGTATTTACAACATGGCGAGTATTGTTGCTGCAGCTGCACCTCGACTTGATCAAATAAATAAGAGGCAGCACACATTTACACACTGCACAGGCCAACATCATTGCACCCTTTTTTTCTCTTCTTCTTTGGTGCTTATCGTATCTTCCTCTGGCTTGTGTGTCATTTCCTGGTTGCTTCTGATGTGTGTTTTTGGAACAGTGCGGAGAGCAGACGGACTTGTCAGGGACTTGTCCCGCTGAATGAATGTGTGACCTACTGTCACCTCCAGACAGCTGGTGTGTAAGATTCCTGACTCATCGACATCATCCATGGACACACGCTGCATCAGACAATATGATTTATATGTTGGTAGGCAGTGAATGTGGGAGATTGTAGAACATTGCAAGGAAGAAGGCTGCAGTCACTCAGAGGGGGACAGAGATAATGTAAGAGGAAGTAAAAGTTAAAAGTAGTTAAGGAAGGAGAGGCGTCTGATGAGGACAGGAGTGATGAAAGGATGGATCTGGAAGAAAAGAGGAAGACAGGAAATGTGTTTTACCAAGAAAGACGTCTGGAAGGCACCAAGAACCAACTAACAAGACACAGGTGAAGACATGAAGTAAGACGTGAGAGGAAGGGAGCAAACAGGTCCCTCTCGGGCAGTTGCACTGCATTCTGGTCTATTGAGGCTGTGGAGGCGCTTCATTGTATCTGCAGTAGCAGGATCTCCTTGTTGGCACTGAGGCCACAGACTAGTCACATAGAGGAGAACAGAAAGTATCTACCTTGCTCCTCACTGGTCATGGTGACCCTTCGTTCCCCTCAACCCCCACACAAGATGGAGAAAAACATGAGGAGAGCAACACATGGACAGGCTTAATCTGCTTTGATGGGAACGTTAATGTATTCAAAGTTGCTTCCCTCCAGGTGTCGTGTGTGTGTGTGTGTGTGTGTGTGTGTGTGTGTGTGTGTGTGTGTGTCCATAATAACTGTGGTTGCAGTCATGGAATTTGTAATTGGAATACAAATCCTGAAGACATATCTGTGTGTGGTGCCTTGGGATATGCGTTATTTGTGGCAGTGGAAAAAATTCCCTCAAATTTTGTATTATAAGCAAATTCTGACTTGGTCTGGAGTTCATCTCCTGTCTGGTCATGTGACTGATCCTCCTCCTCACACTTTATATGTTGAAACTCTAACTTTTCAGCTATAGTTAAGAACTGAAATTGACTTGCATTTTGAATTTTTATTTAAAAATGTTGAGGCAGCTGTTGCTAGTAACCATGGTAATGGTGTTGGTGTCCACCATGTAAATCCAGGATGTAGTTTTGGTGTCTTTGTCTTTGCTGGATGCTGCAATTTGTGGTTACTGAGAATATGGCCTGAAACACAGCAGCAGAGGGGAGGAGCCAGGTGGCTCTATGGCCATCATACCTGGAGGGCTGCGTCATCATGCAGTGAATGAAGAAGTAGACAAGCCATGGCGTTTGTGTCTGGTGTGATGGACGTGGTCGGTGTAGCTACTCCTGCTGATTGCAGGGATGATTAATGGCAGCAACTGCTGTTACGCTCATGTTGCACAATGCTCACACACCCCGAGTGTTTCAGGTTTTAGGTCATCCTGTTGGTTTGGACTCGTGTGAACACAACAATCATGCCTGGCTCACGACCACACATGCGGTTGGAGATGGCCAAGACAGCGTGATCTGAGCTGGCGGGCTCCGGCCCTGAGGAGGTTTGGTTTGGTTGCAGTGAGGAGACAGTCACCTACCTAGGATGTCTGTCAATACTCCATCATCCAGGTCATGTGTGTCTTCCATGGGTGGGAGGGGCCAGACTCTGTAAGTGTCCTGTTGCTGATGGCTTGTAGTGGGGAGCACACATGTAAGAACAGGATTATTTCATATCTTACTCTATCACGTGATGTAAGCATGTATGGTACTACACTTCTACTGATGAGCCTGTGAGTTGCTGAAGCTGCTAATTAGTCAGTCTCTGTGTTTCTGGTCCTCTCCCTCAGCCTCTCAGAGGGAGAAGTGGAGCAACACTATATTTAGAGCCGTTTGTAAGACTGGTGGAGTCACCTGATGGGCAATAGCACTGGGAGCTGATCACCATGGACACAGTTCACAAAATGAATGAACTCTGAGAGCGAGTGTAGTGGGATTGGAGCAACATCTGGCCAGATAAATGAATTAGTGGGCTTTTTCACTGATGAATGATGCTGTGTAATTGCTTTCCTCCGCTTTTATGGTCCTTACAGCCTTCATACACTCTTTGACTGTCAAACAAGTCAGCAGCAACAAGTCTTCTCAACAATCCGTCCCCCTGCATTTCCCTTTTTTATGTCAAGAAAATGTAAGCAAGTTTTGAAACGTCACTAAAGAGGAAATGGGAAGAGCAGTTGAGTACGTGAAAAGAAAGCAGGCAAACATATCATGTCACGCTCGACAGACAATATCAGCGAAGCATGACAGACCAACGAGGCATGTCAGGGGAAACCTAAGTTATTTTTTATTTCTCAAACTGGTTATTAAAAACTTACCATTGAGGCAAACTGCTCCCTTTTAGTGCACATGCGCTGTTGGCTTTTCATTACCAGACACTACTCTCCTCTTTCTGTGGGGGTGCTGTGGAGCGACATGAGAGGAGTTGGAGCACCCTCTACTGGACACACAAGGACATCATTTCTAAAAAAAACACCATATTAATGGCATTTTGGTCTCGAAAATTATGTGTTGAAATTGGCGTCTGTAAGGATGGGCCGATTGATTGGTCGGACCCTAATAGCACAAGCTAGTCTTCCTGGGGTTCCAAATCCTTTACATCATCATTGCATCATTCATCCATTATTGTCAATATCACGTCCATATCATTTATATCTACACATCCATCCACCCATCCATCATCCATCCATCCATCATCCGTCCATCCATCCATCCATCCATCGTCCCTCCCTCCCTCCATGTTCCCCCTCTTCTCCTGTTGAGGGTGGTGGGGGTGGAGCCTATCCCAGCAGCCTTCCCTCTGGACAGGTCACCAGTCCATGGCAGGGCCAACACATAGAGACAGACAACCATTGGCTCTCCCAGCCACGCCTACGGTCAATTTAGAGTCTGGATTAACCTGGTCCCTCTTGATGTCTTTGGACTGTGGAGGAAGCTGGAGTACCAGAGAGAACCCAGCAGGAACAGGGAGAACATGGAGACTCACCCAGAAAGACCCCGTGCTGCAGCCGGGGCTCCACCCACAACCTTCTTGATGGGGGCCACAGGGAGGACCACTGCTCCACCCACAACCTTCTTGCTGGGGGGCCACAGTGAGGACCACTGCTCCACCAGGCCGCCCCTTAGATATACATATAGCTAGATATAGGATGTAAACAGATGCTTTTATATATATATATATATATATACACACACATATATATGTATATATATGTGTGTGTATATGTATATATATGTATATATATATGTGTATATATATATGTATATATAAATAAGATGAAAACAAAGGTTAGGGATATCATGAAGACGCCACCGGCAATAACAGCTGGACAGACACCTGAGTCAAAGAGTCACTGCGGCAGAGCAAAATTGGATTCAGGGTTTTCATTCTTCACTTTGCACATCCACAAGAAAAATTTCCTCAAGTGAGTTTAAAAACCGTTTTTGATAAATTTAGGGAGTTGTCTGGCTTTACCACTTCCAGCAACCTTTTCAAATACAATACTTAAAAGTACATGAATATATGATAATGGAAAGATAATTGCAAATTCTTGAATGAGTCTGGACAAGCAAGGAGGTCAGCTAGACTGTCCAGGGACTAACTTTGTCTCTAGTTAAATGTTTCATATTTCGATGGACCAGACTCAAGTGTACCAGAGGTAGCAGTGGAAATCATTCCAGCAGAGCATATTCAAAGCTTCCATGACCCGCATCAAAGGAAGCATGAAAGTCTGTTTCGTTCAGCATCAGAGATTCACTGTGATGTGAATCCAGTTGAAGAGTTTTACTTCCTAAAGAAGTTTTTGACCTTCTGGAAAAAGGTGACACATCTTACAAGATGAATAATGACACAAAAAGGACAAATGTATTACAAGTTACTGTCCTTGGATGACATACACACATACCTGGGAGGAATTCTAACATTTGCTATGACCTCCTGACCTTGTGCACATCACCTCAAACAAGTGAAATCTTAAGCCCCTTTCACACTGCACCAAAAACGCGGGTCAGCACGGGTTTTTTGGCACTCTGAAAGGGTCAACTCAGCTTTTCGACCTGCGTCGACCGACTCACCAAGCGACCCGGGTGTTTAGCGGCTCGGCTCGCCTGCAGTGTGGAAAAGGCAACCTGCGTCGTCTCAGGTTTCACGCGAACTTCCTGTCACATCCTGATTTTGTGTCTGTGCCGCCTGTCAGGCTTCACCTGTAGCTTCTTTGGCTCCCTTCCAGACGAGCTAAAAACTCCATCGTCCTTCGCTGCTTTAGCGTTCGGACATTTTCCAGTCTGGGCCGAGTTTGTCTGCTTTGCAAAAGAGGCAACATTGCAATGCACGCAACGACAACGCTAACGTTCGACTCGGCGACGTCCATGTTGTCGTTTCTTTACCTCTCAGTGTTCCAGCGCACGTTTACGTGAAATGATGACGTTGTCAGCGCTATGACGTACGAGACAGAGAAACACACAGGCACGCAGCCTCACAGGGGGGGTTCAGACCCGGGTCTCAGGAAGCTTGAATGCGCCCTGATGCTGAGCAAACGACATGCGTTGTTCAGTGTGAAAAGGGTATAACAGTCTGCTGTTACATGTTGTAAGCATGCTGAAATACTTTAATTTAGCATGTAGCTAAATGCCTCTTCTGTTAGCTACCTATGTTAGCATGCAAGCATATCAAGAGAAGGCTGTTGGGAACATCATGATGAGGGTTGGTCGGTGAAGCCCAACATTGTGTTTGCAAGTATAGGAGAGCGTGTATGAATTCTTCTTCTCGTTTGTAAGCTACTGAAGGTTGGCATCAGCCTTAAACTGCTGCAGCACACCAGCAGTCAGCTCTCATGACAGAGTTCAGGGTCTGGAGTTCCAGCTAGAAGTACTGTGGCTGCTGGAGGTCATGTGTCACTCACATGTAAATAGAGGTCATTTTTAGGGGGCTCATGTGGGAGGAGGGAGGGAGCCACTCATGTTGCAGAGTGTAAATCAAGTAAAAAGCCAACCACTTCAGTCCCAAGCATTCTTTCTTGTGTCTGCCTGTCAAGCAGAAATGTCCAATGGGTTTGTATTGTTGAAGCGAGCCAGGGCTGCTCTTCTTCACAGCTAATGGCTGTTTGCTTGATTGAAAGATGAGGTTAAGAGCAATCTCTGCTCGATAACAAGGCATATTACTTCTCCCCCTCCATTTGAACAAACGCTCCAAGTCTTTAATTTTAAAACCCAAGTTGAATCTTGTTTGTCACGTCATTAAAACTGTAATTTGAGTGCCCACCTTGAGTTGGCCGTTTACGTGGACGTACAGTCGAGCTCAGGTTCTGACTTCCACAGACTGAAGAGGGACATGACTCAGACTTGTCCTCAGCAACTGATCATCACACCTGACTAGTTGAACCCTTTAACTTCGTGGATGCTTGTATGATACTCAAGTCTCGTGTGTGTGTGTGTGTGTGTGTGTGTGTGTGTGTGTGTATTCCTTCAGAGAATGAATTCATTTTCACAAGATAAACTGTAAATTACAGGTGTGTGTACACTCACACACACACCTGTAATTTACAGTTTATCTTGTGAATGGTGTGTGCATCGCTGGTGCCTGGAGGAAGTGCAGTGCCAAGTTTGAGGGTCCTAGGGTCAGGCTTGACTTGACTCAATCATGTTGATCATGTGATGTGTCTGTGCGTGGATGGTGTTCTCAGGACAGACTGTCTTTGTGTATTTGGTCGTTTGTATTATGTCAAACTAACTTCAGGCGAGCTTGATTGACTTGTTGGCTGTGTCATTGCTGAATGTCACAAGTGGCTACTTGATCATTTTTCTGTCACAGCTAATAAGCCCCCCCATGAGCCATCTGCGACTACTGTTTGAGACTAGACAAAGTAAATGTAGAGAAAGTGTGTGAGTGGAACAGATCCAAGATCAGAATGAATGGCAACACAAACGTGATATTCATCAAGCTGGAACAACTGATGAACAGCAAGCGTGAGATGAAGGATACAAATTAAAACAACATCACATGCTAACAGCAATGGTGTGATGGTTGATCGTGTCCAACAAAGATTTTACAATGTAGGAATTGAGACCATATATTTAAGGGAATATTTGCCAAGAGGCTTTTGGAGACATGAGGGGTTGCTAGCCTTCAGGGCTAACAGAGCTAATGTGCCTAGCAGGGAACTCTGGGTCAGTTTGCTTACCGTGCAGTTGCTGATGAGAGACTGTGGAGAACGAAAGAGTATGTCATGTTTAGCTGTGGCTGTTCAATGAGGTGTTTCTCAGGTATTTTGGAACAAACACAATAACTTCAATTTATCAGAGTGTAATAAAGGAAATGATGGTCCTCCATCTTTTCTGTCCTTCAGACAGGCCTCCAGTTTAGTCAGCTGGTTTGTTCCATGTGGATCATTGATGAGTTCAGCTGAGTGTCATCAGCATAGCAGTAATAATAATAATAATAATAATACATTTTATTTATAAGGCGCCTCTCAAGGCACTCAAGGTCGCCGTACAACAGTTTAAAAAAAACAATAAAACATGCACGATTTAAAAGAACAACAACACAAGTCTCTAGGAGAGCACAGAAGAGGGCATTCAGCCATACGCCTGTCTAAAAAGGTGAGTTTTGAGATGTTTTTTGAAGGTATCAATGGAGTCAGTGTTTCTGATGTCAGGAGGGAGGGAGTTCCAGAGGTGAGGGGCAGAGCAACTGAAGGCTCTAGCCCCCATGGAGGTCAGACGGAAGGAGGGGACGTTGAGGCTGATGGAGGAGGAAGACCTGAGAGACCGGGTGGGAATGTTGGTGTGGAGAAGGTCTGACAGGTATGAAGGCGCGAGGTTATGGATGGTTTTGAATGTATGGAGGAGGATCTTGTAGTCAATGCGGTGTTTTATGGGAAGCCAGTGGAGTTGATGTAGAACGGGGGTGATGTGACTGATGACAGGGGTTCTGGTGATGATTCGGGCAGCTGCGTTCTGGACCAATTGAAGCTTATGGAGGAGTTTGTGTGGGAGACCAAAAAGAAGTGAGTTACAATAATCCAGACGGGAGGTGACGAGAGAGTGGACCAGGAATGCAGCAGATTGAGAGATATGAGCGGAACCAGTCCAGGGGTATGTCTGATAGTCCAATGGAGGCAAGTCGGTCGAGGAGGATGGAGTGAGATATGGTGTCAAAAGCCGCGCTCAGATCGAGAAGGATGAGAATGGATAATAGTCCGGAGTCAGCTGCCAACAGAAGGTCATTGGTGATTTTAAGGAGGGCTGTTTCTGTGCTGTGATGAGGGCAAAAACCGGATTGGAACTGTTCGTAGAGGTTATTGTTGGAGAGGTGGGCCTGGATCTGTGACACTACTACTTTTTCCAGAATTTTAGAGAGAAATGGCAGGTTGGAGATGGGACGAAGGTTATTGAAGGTGTTGGGGTCTAAACCAGGTTTCCTCAGTGTTGGAGTAACAGCAGCGGATTTAAGAGATGATGGGACAGAACCAGAGGTGAGGGAGGAATGGATGATGGCAGTTATCAGGGGCAGCAGAGACGGGAGGGAGGCTATAACCAGGGAGGATGGCAAGGGGTCAAGTTGGCAGGTGGATGGCTTGGAGTTCCGGATAAGTTTGGATAAATCAGCAGCAGAGGGGAGTTGGAAGCAGGAGTGGAAGGGGGGTGGGGGGTGGGGGACAAATGGAGGTGGACAGCTGGACGTAGGAGGGGTCAGTTGCTGGTGGATGGTGGCTATTTTTGTATTGAAGAAAGACATCAAGGAGTTGCAGTGGTCGGTGGAGTAGAAGTGAGGGGGGAAGGAGTCAGGGGGGCGGAGTGAATTGTTGACCAGTGAAAACAAGGCCCTGGTGTTCCCCGCACCAGCAGTGACTTGTTGTGTGAAATATTGGGATTTGGCAGAGGAGAGTGCGTTTTTATACTGAAGAATGTGGTCATGGAACATCTGTTTGTGGATAGTGAGTCCAGGTTTTCTAGAAAGCCGCTCCAGCTGACGTCCTTTGGCTTTCAGTTGACGTAGATGAGGAGAGAACCAGGTGGCGGAGTGGGGAAAGGAAACGGTCCGGGTCTTGAGGGGGGCGAGTGTGTTGAGCAGAGTCTGTAGACCATCATTGTAAAGAGAAACCAGTTGATCCGGGGTGGATGGGGGGGTGATGATGGAGAAACTGTCAATGCCTGATTTGAAGTCTGCTATATTAATGTTTTTAATGTTACGGAAGGATATGATACGTGACTGTTTGGTTTTGGAAAGTGTCAGGCTCAGGTTGAATGAGATAAGCATGTGGTCAGACATGCTAGAGCCTAAGGCAACAGCAGAGCAGTTGGAAGCAGTGACACCAGAGCAGCAGACTAGATCTAAAATATGGCCTTGAGTATGGGTGGGGAAATCAATGTATTGTTGAAGTCCAAAACTGTCCAGGCAAGAAGTGAAATCTTTAGTGAGAGGGTGATCTGTGTTGTCCATGTGAATATTGAAATCACCTCACAGAATTATGTTGGGTGAGAGTGAACAGATTTGGGTGAGGAATGTAGTGAATTCATCAATGAAGACCTTATTTGGTTTAGGTGGGCGGTAGATGTTCACAAGCACAGCGGGAGTGGGTCCATTCAGCTGTAGTGCCACAGACTCGAATGACTGAGAGACAGGCACTGAAACAGACGAGACTTTCCAAGTCTCGCGGTGAATTATCACGATACCTCCACCTCTGCCGGTGAGACGGGCTTGACAGGTGTAAACAAACCCATGAGGAGTAGACTCGTTCAGCTGAGAGAAGTCATCAGGATGTTGCCAAGTCTCCGTCAGACAAAGAAAGTCATACTTGCGGTCGAGGAGGAGGTCTTGCAATAGTTGTCCCTTGCCAGTGAGGGAACGGATCTTGAATAATCCCAGTTTGACGTCGCAGAGCTGGTTGGAGAAGGCGACGTTAGCCGACCTGGCTAGGCTGGCTAATGCACTGTGGTCCACCTTCCTATGGGTGTTTCTCGGAGGATGGCGGCGGGTGGAGGACCAGATGGAGTTTATGGCACTGGAGTCATCAATGCGATAGCTCCGTCTGGCTCCGCGGTGGATGTACCTCCGGTGAGGAGGGCGATAGATGTCCGGGAAGTGATGCAGTACAGGTGGAGGAGCAGTTCGGTGGAGTCTGAGTTGGAGGAGCGCCGCGCTCATGTATTGGATCAGGGTTGAAGCTGGGGATATCACGACGGACAGGACAGTCCACCAGAACACAGAGCTCATAGCCAGAATGTGGATCCACATGATGCACGGGCAGTTGTAGACAACGTTCACCAAACCACAGTAGCAGAGACCAGGTGAGTGTACCACCACACGCTACAGGTGACACGTGGACATCCTAAACACGGTATTAACAAACCAATCGAATTGACAGTGGGCCCAGTGTAGAGACCAACAGTACCGCGTTCGCCCAGATTATGCGATCTGCTACAAACAGTGTAGAAAATCAAAACAAACATTTAGAAACAACAACCGGAGAGCAGCGGCAGCTAATCACGCCAGCGATCACTCTAACATCCGGGTCCGGTCAGATGGTCACAGAGATGTGTGAGGATCAAACCCAGACAGACAACCATTCATTCAGTGAACATTAATGGAGTGTTTCCTGATCATGTGACCTAGAGGAAGCAGGTACAGGGTGAAGAGGACTGGTCCCAGCACAGACCCTTGTGGAACACCAGAACTGACTGTAGTGGTTCAGAGGAACCATCATTAACTGGTACCATGGATGAGCCACAATTTCCTTCAACTTAACCAGGCTCAAGCAGAGATGATTCTTTTTGGAAATAAAGAAAAAAGAACCACCATCGCAGAGGATCTTGCGACACGGGTTCTGAATACAACAAACCAAGTCCGTACCCTTTGTGTAGTAAAAGACTCAGATCTGACCTTTGACAGCCACATCAAAGTAGTCACCAAAACTGCCTTTTATCACCTCAAAAACATAAGTAGAATTAAATCTTTTATCAACCAAAAACACCAAGGGATGCTCATCCATGCGTTTATATCCAGCAGACTGGACTATTGTCATGGTCTGCTAACAAGCCTTCCTAAAAAGAGCATTAAGCAGCTGCACCTGATCCAGAATGCTGCTGCTAGGGTTCTGACTCATACCAAAAGAACAGAACACATCACACCAGTTTTGAAGACTTTACACCAGCTTCCAGTGAGCCACAGAATAGACTTCAAAGCATTACTGTTAGTATACAAATCACGAAAGGGGTTAGCGCCCGATGACCTGTGTGACATGTTTAGAACATATAAACCTTGTAGAAATCTTAGACGTGTGAACTCAGGAACACTGGTGCTTAGCAGAGTGACAAAGAAACACGGAGAAGCTGCATTTAGTTACGATGTTGCCAGTCAGTGGAACAAGCCACCAATGGAGGTCAAACTGTCACCAAGCGTAGATTCCTTCAAAACCAGGCTGGAAACGTTCCTCTTCTCAGGTGCCTCTTCATAGTCTGCACTGACTTTCTGTCTTTTCTTTTCTCGTCATTTCGTTTGATTTTAAACTCATATTTTTATTTTTCCTTCCTGTATTTTAATCTATTCATGGAAAGCACATTGAATTGCCCTGTGGATGAAATGCGCGATACAAATAAATTTGCCTTGCCTTGCCAACTGAGATGACCTAGTAAATATGACCTGAACCAGTTTAGTGTGGTTCCTTTAATACCAGTGACAGGTTCCAGTCTCTGTAGAAGGATATGGTGGTCAATGGTATCAAAGCTGCACTGAGACCTAATCAGACCAGCACAGAGACCAGTCCCTCATCTGGTACCAGTAGGAGGTCACTGGTACCTCTGACTAGTTCTGTTGCTTTCTCCAGAACCTTGGAGAGAAAAGGAAGATGTGATGTTGGTCTGTAGTTGGTAGAACTTCTGGATCCAGGCTTGTTTTTTGAGGAGGGTTTCATTCCTGCTACTTTAAAGGACTGAGGGACGGAACCAGATACCAGCGCCACATTGACCATATCTAAGAGGGAGGGGCTAACGAGGGGAGAGAGTCTTGGAGCAGCTTAGTTGGGATGGGGTCTAGGAGACAGGTGGAGGTTTAGAGGAGGACATTATTGAACTGAGCTCATGAAGGCTGATGGGAGAAAAACTATCCAAGTGTGTGTCTGGTCCTCCAGCTGCCTCTAAGGTTCTGGGTTCTAGGGGCCATGTTGTCAGCTGATGGCAGCAGGAGAAGAAGTTTCTCTCTAATCAGGAGAATTTTGTCATTAAAGAAGTCCATGAACTCTTTGCTGCCCAGGGAAACAGGACTACTTGGTTCAGTAGAGCTGTGGCTCTCTGTCAGTCTGGCTCCAGGACTGAAGAGGAACCTGGGTTGTTCTTGTGTTCCTCTGTTAGTGCTGAGTAGTCGGCTGCTCTGGTTCTACCAAGGGCTTTCTTCTAGGTTCTAAGGCCATCTTGCCAGACTCCATGTGACTCCTCCAGTTTGGAGCAGCGCCGTCTTCTCTCCAGTTTCTGAGTGTCCTAGCTCTGCAGACGTGTCCTGGTTCTCGAGATGTACCCTCACTACAATTTAAAATGTGTCTCCATGTAAGATAAAGAGTCGTGACTCAGACATAATGTGACTTAGCAGTTAGGTGTCATAAACAGCACACATGAGGGTGGGGTGAACACACGCACACACAGATAATTACAGGAAGCAGGTTTTTGGCTCTGAGTGCTGTTTGATTATGCTGCTTCTTCCTCTAGAGGAAGTCATGAGAACCTGTTAATTGTGTGTATGCACGTTCATGGGTCCTTGTGTGTTGCCATAGTAACATGGTACAGTGGTATACAATGAACAATTTTGATCTTCAAACCAAAAATCACAGACTAATGTGTCATATAGGGATGATGACTACAGACATAAGTGAGCTCTGGTTCGCAAAAACATGAATTCTTAAAGAATAAAGAGTCTTGAGAGTTAAGTGTCAGCAGAAATGAGCCATAACAGAATAACACACTTTTGTCGTGTTCAGGTGTGACAAGATGGCATGAAGATGAAATTTTAGCAGCGAGTGATGTTTGTGGGACTAGAACTACCAGTCTCAGTCCAATTCCTCCAGACCTGAAGTAACCAATTGTCTCTCCAGCTGGTGTCATGGGCAAGAACCTGCTGTTGCATATTCAAATGTGGAGAATTGCGCATTTCCTTTGTCTGGGGGAGGCCGAAGAAGCTCTGGAGCGCCGTTGCCTCCCTCTGCTATGTTTCCACTGATGGACTTCATACTTGGGAGAGAATGTTATGAATGGCTGACGCAGGATTGTAATCAAACATGGTTTCAATGACCAGATTGATGGATTTGAAAGGATGAACGTTTTTTTCTTGGGTTGGTCATGAAACAGGTCACTGATACTTAAAGTATTCTTAGATGAGAACATGATTTAAACTTGGTGGTCAGACATTGTCAAAGATTGTATACAAGCCCAAGATGCTTCACGCCACTCCTGTCTGACAACACTGATGACATCACACCAGGATAACAGAAAGGAACGAGCAGGTTTACCTGGGTCTGAAGCCCCATGTGTATGCAGCTGTTTGCAGTGGTAAAAGGTGTAACACTCCTCTTCACCCTCTTCTCCTGTTGAGGGTGGTGGGGGTGGAGCCTATCCCAGCAGCCTTCCCCCTGGACAGGTCACCAGTCCATGGCAGGGCCAACACATAGAGACAGACAACCATTGGCTCTCCCAGCCACGCCTACGGTCAATTTAGAGTCTGGATTAACCTGGTCCCTCTTGATGTCTTTGGACTGTGGAGGAAGCTGGAGTACCAGAGAGAACCCAGCAGGAACAGGGAGAACATGGAAACACGGTTCAACATAAATACATCTATTGTTATACCCCCACTAAACATGTATTTTACCTCTCAGGTACATCTTGTGCTCAGAAAGATGTTTTTTTCCTCCATCACTTCTTAGTGACTCCCTGTTACTGACAGAGCCAGCCATGTATATTTAGCTTGTAGCTAATAGGGACTGACAGCTAACAACATCTAAACTATCCAAAAAACCTCAACACGTGGTCTGGTATAACCCACATCTTCAGGAGGAGGCGGACTCGTCTCCATGTTTGTGTCATGGACTCTATCATTCTCCTATGCTTGAGCTTTCAGTTCCTGTTTTAGGTTGAAACTCTCTTTCCTCTCGTGTCTGTTTACTGTTTCTCCTGTCATTGTGTTTTTTCCCACCTTTTTGAGGGAAACACCTGTGTCCCATCTACTCATCATCCTGGGTATTGTCCTCGAGTTCTCCACCTGGTTCTTGTAATATCAGTAGGAGAGTTTGTGGTTTAGTTCAGTTTCTCACTTTTTGTGTTGTTGGATTGTCTGCTGACTCAGTTCAGCCAGTCCTTCACCACCTGAGTGTCGTTGGCATTCTTGTCCAGGTTTGACATCCTCTCTAACAGATGCTGAGGTCTCATTCTCTTGACAACTGTGCTCTACCTGGAAGCAGTGGCTTGTTGGGTGCAGTGCCCCTCCAGAGACGCCTGTAGGCAGGTGACAGCAGTGGCCAAGCTAGAACTGGCCTATCTACAGAAAGAGAACAGATGAGCTACTTTTGTTTGGTCTAGCTTCTCTGAGCCTGCAGTCAGCTTTCCAGAGGAGTCTGCAGCCTGCTGATCCTTGTGGAGGTCTGAGCCCTCACAGACCATTGATAGTCTGGCAACTGATTTGTGAGGACGGCGTCAGTCCTGCTGAGAGCAGCAGTTTGTGTTCCCTCGTGTGTCAGACAACACATCCTGCTGGATGGGACTTGATTGTTCAGGTTAGCACTGTGCTAAACACACAAGCTTATCGGGTTGATTGTTGCTTCATAAGGGTTTGATTATATTCTCAAATGTATCGCGTCTGAGCCCTCAAAGGCCTAAAGATGTCATTTCCTGCTTCCTTTTAAGGCTTTTGTCGCTTGTAATGCCAACCACAGGAGAGAAAACTGGACTGGAATGACCAAATGATAAGTGTGTGTGTGTGTGTGTGTGTGTGTGTGTGTGTGTGTGTGTGTGTGTGTGTGTGTGTGTGCGCGCGCGCACGTGTTATAGAGGAGGAGGAGAGTGAAAGTGACATCATCATCCATCTAATAATATTAAGATGCGCTTCTATTCTCATTGTCTGGCTGCTGTAGAACAGGAATATCCTTTCGTCACAAACACCAGTGGAAGAAGCCAGAACGTCTGTGTGATTGTATCAGTGTTTTGGGGCTTTTTTCCCCCCGAGGACAGGAAGGAAATAGCTCAATTATCTATGGCCACACCTCTGCGTTGCATGCTAGCCTAGCAGGAACGTGTGACAGCCTGCAAAGTGTGTTTTTCAGTTTGAGACAATGTGCTTGTCAACTTGCATAAAATAGAGTTTTGTGAAGGATCCTGGACAGATAAGTGCCTGCAACTAAGGGGTCATACTTCAGATTAGTTCTGTACGTATAACCTTGAAGTAACACATTGTAGTTTCACGCCCCTGGGAGGAGTGAATGTTACAGTGACCTTGGCCTTTGACCAGCTTATCTTTCCTGGTCCTCCTCACGTCCCAGTGGATCTCCAGCATCCCTGAAAATAATCCAATCCATATCAAATCAGATGGACGCCCAGGTTGTGAAGGAGGGGCCGCTGGTTCAGTCCCTCAAGTGGCCCTCCCTACTTGTCTCTGCACTAGAACAGATAATGTTGCACTAATCCTGCTACTCTGCTCCAGCCTTTGGTCAGGCCGGCCATAAAACCACGCTGATAGACACGTACATATTGGATCAGCGCAAAGGCACCAGCAAGGTGCCATGTTGGATCTCTGGAGGTTCTGGACAACCACACCCACCTCCCTGCTGCAGCCTCAGCCACATCTTGAGTGCGTCAGCCCAAACCCAAACATTCACTGATGCTCTGTTTGCTGTTGGGTACAAGCATTCCTGAGCATTTAGCCAGACGCTGAGACTGGGGTCCCAGTGTTGTATGTTTGGATTACAAACCAGATTGTGTCAGTCTGGGAGAAGACTGAGAGAACCTTCCCTCCCCTGAAGGCCATCCTTGAACCTAGGCCTCTGTTTGTGTACCAGATCTCACCAAACATCAGCTGGTCCCTCATAACAGACTCGTGTGAGTGGGCAAACTGGTCTGTTGTTTCTGGAGGGGTGAGCAGTTTACAACTCGTACCTTACACACTGATTACACATGAACCCTCTGGAGTGACTTTTCCATCTGCTGGGGTTTGCATCAACTTCTCGTCTCCTCCCCACACTGGACCGTGTCCTCAAACTAACTCCATGATGTCATGTATATTTATCTGGTTCCTGCCCTCCAGATAATAGATGAGATCAGGGTGGAGAGAGAGAGAGAGTGTAACTGAGAGGGGGAAAGGGTGTAACACAGAACGTGTCACTGCTCCCGCTCAACCAGGCCCACATGACAGTAAAAGACAGCAGCAGCAGGATGAGGAGACCCAGACTTGTGAGCATCAGTGCTGCTCAGAGAGACGCTGAGGGACGACTGAGGAAAGAAAGAGAATCATGAAACCTGATTCCAGATCATTCTGCAGCTTCTCTCCTCCATGAGATTTAGCTGAACACTTGCTTCTCCTGTACATCAAACACGGGGAGGCTCTGCTGATTATTATACTGACTTAGTAATCAGGAAAGAAAATGTTTAAGTAAAGATCACAATGGAGAGTCTCTTGACATGAGCAATGAATTGGTTTCCTTTTTTGGAAAATCTACATTTTTAGTGGTTAAATCGCATGAAAAAAATTATTGACCCGCTAATGTGCCCTGATAAATACCCACCAACCTACACTACTATGTGGAATGTGTCCATCGTGTGAAGGGTGCATTCACTCCTGGGTCACATGACTCTGCAGTCTAGGCAGAATCAGCAGTGATGGAAGGATGGCAGAGGGACCATCAATACACCTGTCAGTGTTACCACACCTTAGTCTTCCAAGTCTACGGCTACACGCAGCACAGCGTACTCATGCTAACGCTGCATACTACCTTGGTAGCCTTAGGAGGGTTGTTGTGATCTGTCACCGTAGGCCGGCGCTGGTGAAGCTCCTCCTCACCACCTCTCTCTGCTGGCATATTGTAAAGTGTGACATGATGATGAAATGTTCAAGTTCAAGGCTGCTTTACTGGAGGTCACTACACGTGAAGGGTGACCTGTAACCAGCAGCGGCATCACCAGGACTCCATATATGGCAGCGGCTCGGTTCTCCAGATCAGCTTTTCCCTCCTGCAGCCCTGAGTTTCAGTTTGTTAGCAAGCAGTATCATGGTGTGTTGCCTTTATGAGTTGACTGGGGCCTTCCCATGTTCTCATTTTACGTTTCCTGACACACGCACAGACACACACTCTCAAACGCACGCACACATACACTCACACATGCACACACACATGCATGTGCCCACACACACTGTCACTCACACGCACGCACACACAACCATATGCTTGTGCACACACACACTTCCAATTTAAGATCTCACACACATTTGAGCACCCGTCAGAGGCAGTTTCATGAACCCCGTGTAGGACTCTCGGTTTTCTGCTTTTTGGTTTTTGAAAGAAAAATGTGAGAGAAAAATAGTACATTCATGAATGATGATCTTCATAAACATCTCCACTGTCACTTCTCAACCATCAAGAGCTGATAGACCTGTGTGTGCGTGTGTGTGTGTGTGTGTGTGTGTGTGTGTGTGTGTGTGTGTGTGTGTGTGTTATGAGGGGGCCACCAGACACGTGCGATCTCCCCTACTGCTGGCAGCAGTTTGAACTACCTCACTTTTAGGAGTAAAGCTTTCGTCTGACCTGTTACATGAGGTCAGACCTGGAGCTCTGCTTGGTATCTAGTCCACAGACTGACCCAACCAAGGTTCTTGTGCTAGTGTCAATCAGGCCTGGTAATCTGAGACCTGCTCAATCAGGTCGGTCCTGGTGCCAGCCTGGTCTAACAGGGACAATGATCTGAGTGACTGATCAAAACTGGACATGTGATCTGCCCATGAATGCCAGTGGAGCTCTTGCCTATGTAGAGTCTAAGTCTGATGTTGGTGTGTTGTTTGTCCAGAGCAAGGGGCTCACTGACCCTGGTCCTTGGAGTGATGCAGAGCAGGATTGGGTCAGCCAGTGCTCCTGGTCCACTAGGTTGTCTTTCGTTCTCCTACACAAAAGATGAGGATGCTTCATTGAATCAGAAACACGTTTACTGGGTTACAGATAAAATCCTCTTAATTTTTCACAAATTTATCCCTGTCTACACACCAGCACCTGCACCTGATGGTAGGAAAAGCTGATTTATTGCCTTGGTCTGACTGAATGCATTTCATTGACTGTATTAATGGAAAACTTGTGCTGGTATGTCTGAACACTCAGCTCCATCTGCATCACCTGTGTTTATTTTTCTATGGTGTTGGTGTTCACCTTGGCTGACTGCTGGAACTGCCGTGAGTCCCTGACGGTGGATGAATGACTCTCATCCCCGATGTGAGCCTTTGATGCAGATTTGCTTGTTGGTTTGTGGAGAACCCTGAATCATTTAATCAAAGAAGCAGCATTGTGGTCACGCAAATCCTTTCTCAGTTTACTCGGGGCCCAAGTCATCATTGACAGCTGCTCTGAGTACCAGTGGTCACAGAACTCGGTGTCCTGACTGCAGCCAGACACAAATAATCTCTCCCTCCTCCTCACCACCCTGCTAATTGCTGCCATTGGGGGAGGTTGGGATGCCCCCCAATCACCCCCCCCCCCCCGCAGCTCCTTTGGCCTCTTCTATGTATCACAATGCTTTTATCTCCTTTTATGCTGCTTTCCTGTTCTTTGTACTCAGTCTCATGTTCTCTGTCCTTCTGTCATCATCTGTTCTCATTTTTACTTTTCTGGTCCTCCCTCTCTTTGCTTTTCTGTGTCTAAATGGTTCTTGCTGCAACATTTTAGCACTCTCAGGTTGGACAGTCCTCCTGAGCACCAGGTTACATGGGTGGCGCCCCCTAGCAGCCTCAGTGATGATGAGGCCAGCAGAATAATAATCCCACCTCTGTTCTATTAGTCCATAAACAAACAGAACCTCTGTTGAGAGCAATGACACTGATCATGTCTACACCACCCACTCAGAGGAGAGAGAGCGAGAGGGAGGGAGGGATCTTGTTCTCTCTGATTCATGTTCCCGGGCTCCCTAAATCGGCTGCAGGGCGTAGTATTCCACTGCCAAACTGCTTCTCATTTGTTTCATCTTAATAACACAGTGGTTAGTCAGCGTGCGTGCGTGTGTGTGTGTGTGTCAGAGAGACAGAGACAGAGACAGAATGTGAGTAGTAGTGATGCAGAGGGGAGCCTTGCCCATGCGTGAGTAGAGGAGGGAGAAATCAACCCTAACCTGCTCTGGGGCTGAAGGCCGATGCTGCTCGGTAGTCCAGGGTGAACCAACAGGTACCAGCAGGTGACCTACGTGATGGCCCGTTGGCTGGATGTTTTCCCTAAATTAGTGTGAAACAGAATTTGAAGCAGAAACTAACAGAACATCATTTTGATGGAACACTGACAGCAGAAAAGTTCCTCTTTTATTCTACAACTCGACAGGCCCCTGAGAGCTTCATGTCCCAGCTGGTAGCGTCCTAGAAGCTAGCCCACGGATCTCATTGCAGAACCGGGCCGGACTCTTCTGAGGGGGCCTTAGATGCAGCTGTACCTGCAGCTACACTTATAGTTACACCTGCTGCACCACCTGCAACTCCACCTTGTGACAACTGCAGGCCCACCTGCAGCTACACCTGTAGCTACACCTACTAATTCTGCAACTTCACTTGCTATTTCACCTGCAGCTCCACCTGCGACTACATTTGCTACACCTGCAGCCACACAGCTGTGTGTTGTGGTCACGGGATGACATCGTCAGGCAGCAGCTTTTGTGGTCTATTTTAATTTTGCATTTGTTAAAAAATTACAGAAACTCAAGATGGAGGTTATAACATTTCTAGAGTATGAAAAGATGCAACAAGGCTATAATTTGTCATCAAAGGTCTTTTAGAAACTGACTTTGTCCTGCAGATGAGGAAAATAATTTGATTGTCCCTTGAACTGTTCTGCGTCTGTTACCCACATCCAAGTTGATTAGTTGTGACTAGTTAAAGTGCTTCCTCTCCACTACATCAGCTTCCTTCAGCCAAGTTTGGTTATGGCCACAAGAGGGCGACACAGCTCTGCTGCTCAGTAGTGAACTGTTGGAGAAGGCTGGCCCAGAGTTGCCCCCCAGGGCTGGAGGGCCACAACTCTGGAACTGTGTGTGCGTGGGGCAGTTCTCTTGTTCTCACAGCTGGGCGGTCCTGTCCGACATCCAGGAGAAGACTGATGACAACAGGTGTCTAGGAGGGTGTCTGCAGGTTACAGTTGCATCAAATCTGCCAGTATGTCTGACGTATACAGACCAGGCCCAGATACCGGGTCCTGGTTCCCCTGCGAACACACCCATGACTCTTCCACCAACTACAAACATCACATTTTTTTCTGCACCTCTTTATTTTGGGGGGAAAATAAACTTTGGGGTCCTCATTCTGAAGCTTTAGTGGTAGACGGGTTAGGACCTCCTCAGAGGGTTCTTACTGGAACAGTGTTGTCATGACAACGTGTTTGAAGGGTCCAGGGAGACTAACCCAATCTCCTGGACGCTAACAGATGTCTTCCTCTCTTTTCTCTCCATGGTCTGGTGCTGTGGAACCCCCATCAACCTCCTCACCAGGTAAGACCTGTCTTTTACCTTGCTCTGTGTTCTGTTTCCCCCTGAGGCATCCCACCCTCTGTGTGTGTGTGTGTGTGTGTGTGTGTGTGTGTGTTTGTGTGTGTGTGTGTGTGTGTGAGAGATGTCTTGCTCCATTTCTGCCCTCTTTTTCTTTGTTCATTTATCACTCTCCCTCTCTATACTGCTTCGTGTGTGTGTGTGTGTGTGTGTGTGTGTGTGTGTGTGTGTGTGTGTGTGTGTGTGTGTGTGGCTATAGTATGTGTGCAGATGGGTAACCATGACAACAGCACTCTGAAGTAGGAGCATGGTGGCATGCGCCCCCCTCCCTGGGACGGTGATGCAGAGATAGCCTGTCTGCTCTTCATCGCCTCCTTCTCCTCTTCCCTCTCTTTTGTCTCTGTCCTCTCACAGCTCTCAGCTGCTCTGTATATTAATACTGCAATATATTGTAGTACTTCCTCTGGTACATAATATATATACACCAAATATTGATACTTGTACTTTAAGCCATTAACCGTGTACGTGTGTGTTGGCTTTCTGGAGGCTCCAAGCTAGAGCATTGTTTTCATCACACTGGCATCAAAATGCAGTACATATGTAGTATTTCTGTGTGTTCAGGGTCATCCGTGACCCCTTTATATCAACATGTGATGGATGACTGCCATATATCTTGATGTATATCTACGAAAGAGTATTAGGGCCACGAAAGAAAAAAATTATAATTCTGAGATTAAAGTCAGACTTCTGACTTTAATCTCAGAATTCTGACTTTTTTGAGAAACGGAATTTTAAAAAATATTTCTTTTTTAGGTTTCAGAAAAAAGTCAGAATGCTGAGATTAAAGTCAGAATTCTAACTTTTTTCTAAGAATTTTTTTTTCTTTAGTGGCCCTAATACTCTTCCGTATAAATCAAATGACACCTAACTATGCATAATTTTGTAGCTTTGTTTTCTGCATGAAAAGATAATAATACATGGTGATACATGATACACGGAGGCTCTAACACACGTATGCTACACCGAGCCTCTAACACACGTATGCTACATGGAGGCTCTATCAAATGTATGCTACACGGAGGCTCTAACACACGTATGCTACACGGAGGCTCTAACACACGTATGCTACACGGAGGCTCTAACACACATATGCTACACGGAGGCTCTATCAAATGTATGCTACACGGAGGCTCTAACACACGTATG